>NC_085872.1:19163087-19235587 GCF_034702125.1 Engraulis encrasicolus | reverse complement strand
AACTGTGTGTGTGTGTGTGGGTGTGTCTGTGTGTATGTGTGTCTGTGTGTTTGTGTATGTGTGTGTGCTTGTGAGTAAGAGAGAGAGAGACTATTGGGTGTGGATATGAGTGTGTTAACTACGTATTAACAAACATCACCTGTCACTCAGCCTTCGTTACAACTGATCGAATGACTGCTGGAATACAGAGTTGATTCTGTGTTAATCGACTTGTCCTGGAACTATATGCGTGTTCCTGGGAGATAGTGTTTGGGCAGGACTTTGTTCCGAGGAGTTTTATGAATCCTGCGTCAGTGTTATATGGATGGTTGACGTGACGCCTTGTTTTTTCGTAACATTCCTACAACAAACAAAACCTACAAAACTGTTATTTTTCCTTTAAAAAACAAATGTCAATGAAAGAAGATGTGGTACATTATGTTTCATATTAGTCTTAGATGAGAAGAAACATTTTTGTTAAGATTTATGTAAAGGTTTATATGTCAAATATCATGCGGTGTGACTGTAACATTAATGAAACCTGGAATATAACATATATATATAAATTAACCAACAACATTTTGAATAATGTATGAAGCATTTGGCATGATTGCATAAATATTAACTTTATATTAAGATATGTGAATGTGAAAGAAGACAGTAAGATTAGCTACAAGTTAAATTTCGGAACACAAATTGCATCCTGTGGGGTGTTATGTATGTCAATGTTTGTGAATGGGCAGCTGCAAGGCCAACTGCGAGGGTCTTAAAGGGGTATGCCACTATTTTGGGGCTTACCGGTAATACAGTTAAAATCGTTGCCCAGGGTTTATATAGGTGGTAAAGTGTCTTATTTTTCATGTAAGCCGTTGTCTTGTTTTAAGACAAGTTAAAAAAGGGAGCATGTCGCTAAGCTAGTGAAAGTCAATGGATCCGTGTAGCATGTAGCAATGCTACATGGATGCATTGACTTTCACTAGCTTAGCGACATACTCCCTCTTTTAACTTGTCTTAAAGCAAGACAACGCTTCACATGAAAAATAAGACACTTTACCACCTTTATAAACCCCAGCCAAAGATTTTAACTGTATTAAGCCCCAAAATAGTGGCATACCCCTTTAAAGACGGGCTCCTAACCAGTCAGTACCTCAGTTATTGGAGAGTGCTGTGGAAGTTTAAGGTGACTATTAACCTCTTAATATGTCTACATATTGTAATGTTTCACACAATGTTTCACACAATGCTTAGGTTCATTTTATGGTGTCCTGTGGTGTGACTGCTCTTATAGAAGGAAAATAAAAAGATTTTTTATTAATGAAAACACATGATAAGACACAATATCATTATCAAATTAGCATGAGCTCAGATGTCAGTCATGTATACAAAAGGATTAAAATGGCCATAATGCAGTGAATTTCCTGTGGTGTGACTTAATTTTCCTGCGGTGTGACATGCCTATGCAATGTGTTGATGCAGGACAAATTTTCACAAAAATGGCAAAAGTAAGGCAAAATTCCACGGACCACTAAGTGCTTTATTTCTTTCTATTTTTTTCCAATTTCTTCCATCATTTTTTTCAGGAATTGAAAACTTTTTTTGCGTTACACCCTTAAACATCAACCACCCATACACAGCACATTAGATGGCTACTGTATCAACCATAACAATGTCATAGCGCTTTATATCTCACCCATGTGTAATTTATATAGGATGTGGCACATCCTTTCATCGGTTAAGTGTTTTTAATTCAATTAAATAGCCTTTTGCCTAATTAAAGTATTAAGTAACTAAATTTGCTTGCTGACAACTATACCAAAGGGGAGCTGAGGGCAGACTCACAGGCATGTTAAAAGCCATGCGAGATAGACATTGACTGATCGTCGCATTAGGGCGTCATTCGTTATCGGCTGCAGGGAGGTGTTACTTTAATAAATCTCTTCGGTCAGGGGCTACATAGAATAGAGTGTTCACACTGAGGGGAATATGACGCTTATCAGTCAGTAGATCATGTGATAATTCCAGCCATGGAAAGGTGCCGTCACGCTATTACTGGCCATTGTCCTCCTCTCTCGGTCTTTGTGGTTTGAACAGGGGCACTCACACCCTTTGCAGACACTATAAATCGTGAGGCAGGGGGCCTCGTGGGGATTTACCTGTGTGTAATTTAAACTGGCGTCACTTGGCACGAGGGCAGCCCGCTTCGATTTATGAGTGAACTATTGGCATAGCTATTGGAAAAGATATGTTTCCCAACCCCAGGGAAAGTGGGGGGAAGCTTACCAGTTCTACTGTAGTGTGTGGGAGCTCAGGTATGTCCTTGCATTAAAAACAGAGAAACATGCATTGATAGGCTGTTTCTGTAAAAAAAAAAAAAAAAAGTGTTACAAAATCATCATGAAAAATTGATGCATTAGCCAACTAATTTTTTTCAGCATATTGCTGTGTGCGCTCTCTTTCTCTGAGCAGGGGGAAAATGCGGCCACGCTCCCTTTTTTTACAGAGTTTTGCATGACCTTTTGTCTAGAGTTACCTGTGTCAGGGATTATCTTCGGTTTCCTCTCACTGCTCCGAGATCTATATTCGGCCCCCTCTGTCTAGATGAAGGCATCTCTAGCATCAGCCCTTGGATTATGTGTCCTCTCTGAAGTAAGTTGAGATTCCCCTAACAGCAAGCCATGGATCAGAGGATGCTGCCCGTGGTCTGGATTATTGATGGGGGCGAGAAGACTGTTGCAAGAGATACCGATCAGAAAGTAAAGCCTGTGACTTATGAACCATGTCCACTGGCGCATAATAGCCCATATGGGTGCTTATTTAGTCAGTCAACAAAAAAAGGGGTTTTAGAAATAAGCATTGACTAGAATAAAACAACAACCACCACTGTTGCATTCCCTCTATTTTTTTTTTTTTTTGCGACTTTTTCACAAAACGATTTAGATTCATAACACTCTCCAACATATTTCCATTTTTCTTGGAAAACAGGACGCACCCCGTGGGGAAAAAAAAACCTAAAGTTCTACTGCGAAGGAGTTCTTTAGAGTCACAGGTATGAGAGCACACCATAAGACCGTGCTCTCTGGGAGGCATGTGTAAGAAATGACAGAGTAGAGAGAGGGAGAGGGAAAAGAGAACAGGGAAAAGCAAAAAGGAAACATATAGTCCATCAAAGTGTGCCTGCAGGCCACGGTGACCGAATACATGAGTGACACAGCTGTTTTAGAGGTTTTATCCCCCTGTGCGGATTGCTCCCTGTGCCACGGTGCTCGGGGAGGGAGGGGACCAGCGGTGCAGGCGAGGGGACCAGCAGCTGTTATTTACCGATACAGATGGCTGTGACGACACGAGAGAGGCGCTCCTGGCAGCCAGACCACCCAGGGAATACAGGCTTTATACGACGCCGGCAGAGGCAGGAGAGCGTGTGAGAGCACGGAGGGCCCTGAGACACCGCCTCTCCTCGTGTCGTTTGATTGAGGCTGTGTGTATGTGTGTGTGTGTGTGTGGGTGTGAGTGTGAGTTTATGCGTGTGGTGCGTGTGCTTGTGGTGTGTGTGTGTGTGCGCGCGCGTGTGTGTGTGTGCATGTGTGTGTGATGTCTTTTGATTGAGGCCGTGTGTGTGTGTGTGTGTGTGTGTGTGTGTGTGTGTGTGTGTGTGTGTGTGTGTGTGTGTGTGTGTGTGTGTGTGTGTGTGTGTGTGTGTGTGTGTGTGTGTGTGTCTGTACGCGTGCGTGTGCATGTGTGTTTCCATGCGCGCCTCAGCTCCTCAGCTCCATCCCCGGCTGCTCCCCCAGTAGCAGCAGCAGCAGCAGCAGCAGCAGCTGGCCAATAGAGAGACAGCGCCACCGCTCTGTTCTGAATGGACTGCAGCAGCTACCTGCTGACGTCACAGATGAGACACCAGGAGAGGGACAGAGATTACACATTATTCATCTTCAATAAGGATGTGTGTGTGTGTGTGTGTGAGCGTGTGTGTGTGCGTGTGTGTGTGTATGTGTGTGTGTTTGAGTGTGTGCGTGCGTATATGTGTGTGTGTGTGTGTGTGTTTGCACATGTGCACTGTGCTGTTTGGGGAGCCCTATATGCTCACAGAGGAACAATAACTCCTACAGTTCCCAGTTACATTAGGATAATAATCTACCACATGCGTAATATGGTGTTAACTACTACACACACTTAATGCCACAGGCCACTTCTAATAGATGGCCATGAATCAAGGGGCATTAAACCATTACAAAATGAGCTCGCTGACCATTCGTTTGGAATTTGAATAAGGATTTTTCTTATTGATTTGAATTGTATTAAATATCAGCTTCCACCCCGAGCACCTCGGAGGGAGCGCTTAAAGAGATGCAGTGTGTAGTCCACAAGATGTCACCCTGCACAAGGGAAGGTAATGGGGAGGCTGGGAAGCAAGGCTTTGAAAACACCGCTTTCATTCCACTAGGGTCATCAGATAGAATTGAATGTCTAAATGTCAGTCTTGGAGTAATTTGTATTCTGTGATTGTAACTGTGTGTGTGTGTGTGTGTGTGTGTGTGTGTGTGTGTGTGTGTGTGTGTGTGTGTGTGTGTGTGTGTGTGTGTGTGTGTGTGTGTGTGTGTGTGTGTGTGTGTGCGCGTGTGTGCGCGTGTGTGCGGGCATGTCTGTGTGTCTGTCTGTGTCTGTGTCTTTGTCTGTGCGTGTGCGTGTGCGTGTGTCTTTCTGTCTGTCTGTCTGTCTGTCTGTCTGTGTGTGTGTGTGCATGGGTGTGTGTGCGTGTGCATGTCTGTCTGTCTGTCTGTCTGTCTGTCTGTGTGTGTGTGCATGGGTGTGTGTGCGTATGCATGTCTGTCTGTCTGTCTGTCTGTGTCTGTCTGTCTGTCTGTGTCTGTGTGTGTGTGCTTGGGTGTGTGAGTATATACACATTTTAAAGATGAAGAGACAATGAGTTGTTTGAATAAAATAATGAACGGGAGTAAAACGCAGCACACAGCCTCCCCCACTCCTAAACGCTTGAGTCTTGCTTTTCATTGCCCTGAAAT
Organism: Engraulis encrasicolus; assembly: GCF_034702125.1. NCBI lineage: Eukaryota > Metazoa > Chordata > Actinopteri > Clupeiformes > Engraulidae > Engraulis > Engraulis encrasicolus. The sequence continues at coordinate 19,230,590 of NC_085872.1, read as the reverse complement.
GTCACCCTGCCAAGAGAACCGCTTTCACCTCTCATTTAACCAGCCAATGGAATTACAGCATTTTAATGAGGCTTTTGCCCAAGCCAAATGGGGTGCTATGGTGATGTCAAATGTCCACTGGATCCTGTCTTGTCCATAATGTCTCCAATACCTACATTTCTTTTTGCTCTTAATTGGTAGCATTAAAATATGCTGCTGGGGGTATAGAGGGAGAAGGTTAAGAGAAAACAAAACAAATACTGGCCAATGCTAATGGAATAAAACACAATCAGGAAAATAAACATAAAACATGTGAAACAGCCTTTGCATGCAGTCTGATAAATAGGGGGATTTCAAGCTCATAATTCTCCTCCCGTATCCAACAAATTGCATTTTTAATTACAATTCCCAGCTATTCAGCTGTCCCTGAAATTAGATTTGGTTTTGTGTGAATGCAGCCCTTTATTTGGCCCTGAAATTGCGGTGGGTCGGAGGGTATTCTTCCTAATGAGTGGTTAGTCTAATCTGGTCTGGTCTCTCATTCTGCCACTGCCAGTCCCTTTTATGCCCACCAGGGGGCCCACCAGCCAGGTCCATCATGATGCAGGATATGCTGCTACATTGCTATTGCAGTGCCATATAGTGCTACATTGTTGGCAGAGCAAAATCTTCACAGTCGTTTTAATTATTCAACCAGGGATCATCTAATGCTACAAAACATTGGCAGTGGGCATCATAAAAAGCTGTGGAACTGATGGGCTTCAATGTGCGAAGTCGGTTTCTCAGAAATAATTCTGTGTGATTTGTATGCTTTTTATATGATTTGTATGCAACATGTGACTTTTGATCTAAGATGTACACATAAACTGCATTTATGATAAGCCCACACATGTAATGTGTTGGAATGAATAGGAGAGCATTATACATTACACAAAAAAAGATCCATTGCTTAAATTACTTTTAATGGTCATGGAAGTGAAAAATCATTAGATCAAGGTCTCTCAAGTATGCAAGATGGGACCCATTCCCACCAATATCCTTTAGCTCGCTCTTCTATCAAAGTTAATCCATAGCAAACTTAAGTTGAAACATTCCACACCATTGCTTTATTGCTCATCTAAATATCACTTCTCACTTTTCAGTTTCAGGGTACAACTGTTGTTTTGAACAACACATTTTATGTAACATATATTAGCAACTTTATGAAGGGCAGCTGAAAAAGATGGCTACCACCAACACAGTTATTTTGTTCCCTATTTGCCAAACTGAAAATACAGCAAGTTTGAGCAGGGTTTCTAACATTCATCATCGATTTGTACAGTAAACCGTTTTCTGAAGGCCATGCAGCATTTGTAGAGCAGGAGTTTGTGTAGTAGGCCTATCCTTATCTTATATTTACCACTTTCCTCTCTTTTGCCAATAACTCCTCCAAGTCCTGTGAGCAACATGACGTAAGAGAACAGAAATTTGCCCGGGCCCTTAGCCATTTCACTCACAGGATTTGGACTGTGTAAAGTGAAACACCTCTGACCGGCAAGAAATGGAGCAGGTGTAAGGGCAGGGCAGGGAGGTTTGGACGGATGCACAAACAGAATGTGTGGTATTAGATGTTAATCTGTTCTCCAAACCGAATGCACAATTCACAGATGGTGAAGCCTATAAGAAAAGTTTTTGTACAGATGTGTGGTTGCATATGTGCATGTTTTGACTTGCATATGTGCTTGTTTTTTGTACCTTTATTTAACCAGGATAAAAAATCACATTGAGATAGAAATCTCTTTTTCAAGTGAGCTTTAGCCAAGGCAGCAGCACACATTACATTATCAAAGACACATACAAAAAAGAAAGAATTGAAATAGGTGTAAAGATAAAAAGTTGGAATAAAAGATATACAGTACATAAGATAAGGTTAGAAATTGAAAAAAGGTGCAAACATATTTGAATGTGTGGTTATGAAATTATTTAAACTGAATTGCAGACATAGTGTTAGTGGATGTATCTCGCCAGTCCATGCTCTGGCCCCCAGGAACCCCAAATATGTGCTGTGTTCTGGAGTAAATTAAGTGGAGAAAACCTGGAGAGTAAGCATAAGGGCCAGATGCCCTCATTTTAGGTCTAAGACCTGCGTGGGCATGTTCCCAGAAAACAGTGTGAAATGAACCGAAGTGCCACACAAGGTGTGAAGAGTGGGTTCAGCAAACATAACTTACCGGGCACTTGCACAAGAGGGTAATTGGGTGAAAGGTTCAAGCCACATCTATGTCATGCAGTGGTGTAGTCTACGTAGAACGCAGGTATACGGAGTATACCCACTTCTAAATTTCAGGGATTTCAGTATATCCACTTAAAATTGATTGCTCCATTGTTTTGTATGGCACACATATATACAGTATACCCACTTCAGAAAATGCTCAAATATACAGTATACCCACCATTCTTCAAACACAGTATTTGATGCATAACATAGGACATCAGTGCCTTTAGGTAGCCTCTTACTGCAGCAGGGATTGCCGGCGACCCTATTCACTTGCTGAAAATGCTTAAATACATCATAACAACATTGCTATGACATTACAGAGAGCCATAGTGCTGCGCTAAGGGGTTAAACTGCCATAGTGGTCATTTTAAAAGCACCCAACCCTAGCGGTTGGTGAGGTGTAGTGGTGTGAGCAGATATTCTACAATGGCCTGTGCTCTACACAGTACTCTATATTCTGCTGGTGTTGTTTTGCACTGTTTATAACCTACAGGACCCTGTAAAAGTGAGGGTGAGATAGTGACATTAAAGCCATAAGACTGACAATATTCTTTCAATTTAGACATTTTGATTTTGATTATTGTTTGAGTAACTATCCTGGTGTTACATGTATTGTTTTGATGCAGTTTTACCTACTAACCAAATTCTAGTAGGCAATTCATCTCATAGCATCTCAAGCCAGAGCAGCTTTGAGTATAATTCACTGATAACTCATTCTGCATGTACACGTATATATGAGGTTACGGTTCAGGCTCTAACTTATTACGTGATTAGAAATACCGTTTCCAGCAGCTCCTTGCTACATTAACCTCCTTTACTGTGATGTCAGCAGACTGGCTTGATTAGAGGCACCATTTGTCATGATGTTATCTTGTATAAAGACTGGCATGAGTCACACGCCACGCATGCACATGCAGGGCTGAGTGAAGATTGTGGGGGAGAAGGGAAAGGCATCCGGGGGGTGAGTCAGAGTCAGACAATAGCTATACAGTGTCTGTGCTGTGCTGTGCATATGGACCATGCGCATGGCCACAGAGTTAATGGAGAAAGGTGTGAATTGCACTAGCCTAATGAGGCTATTAAAATTCCTTCCAAGTACAGAAAACTTAATGAGGCCTGCCAGCTAATATTTTAGTATTCCTCGTGCATACTCTCTCCCGGTAAGGACTGGGAATGTTTATGAACAGGCGGAAGGATAGAATGCCTCCTGACATTTGATCTGTCGAGATGGCTGCTTTATATTCATGTGTGTCTCTGTGCCTAATCCAAAATGGTTTATAAATAGCATTAAAACGTTACATTTTCCCATTAAGGTGTCTTGCATTGGATTCGTGTTCTGCTCTGCTCTGCTCTGCTCTGTTCTGTTCTGCTCTGTTCTGCTCAGTTCTGTTGTATTGTTGGTGGTACTGATGCATAAAGCATCCTTTAGCACTTGGTGCATACAGTAAATAGGCCTATGTGGGGCAGATCATTTAGAAACATTTTAGATGTAAGTGATTTTGACATGAAGTGGTTTTGAAGTTGCACATAAACAAAATATTATGTCAGAGAGACCATATTACGACTTGTTAACAGTGACAGTGGAATTCAATTAAAATACACATCGCAGTAGTTTTGTCGGGGGGAAATGGAGTTATGGAGACAAATACCGAGCGGGTGTCGGGGATTACTGTAGGGAGGCATTGCAGGGGGGCGGAGGGGGTGCTAAATGAGCGAAAACGCTAGGCTAGAGACCGCTTCCCCCGATGAGTGCTTCCACCTTGATGGAGGGACGGCAGGCAGGCAGGCAGGCTGGGCCACCTTTTATCCTCTGCTAATTATCCGTAATTAGGCCCAGCTGCCGTCCCTAATCTCATTGGTGCGCTGGGACGGGTTTGTCGTGGCCCCTCTCCCTCTCCTGGCCCCCACATGTCCAGGAGAACTGTGGTCGCTGTCCGTGGTGCTGAAACCTCATTTGTCATGCCACCTGACTCAGGAGTGCTGCTGTTGCAGAGCTGGTGTTTGTGGATGCGTGTGAAGTGGGTTTGATATTCAGATAACCAAAGTTAGATGTGGTAGAGGACATTAGGGTTTGTTTATTACATCCCATTAAGCTTTAATGAGTACATCAAGGACTTTTTAAAAATCGAAAAGAACCAGAAAATGAAGTATTGTGTTCACATAATCTTTATGTATTTTAGTTTTTAGATGTTGTTTTGCTTTGTTCAAAATGTATGCTGTTCACTTGAGTGGTGGTATTGGAATAAACTGGAATAGTATGCTATAAATGCATATACCTGACAAAGAAAACATATACAGGTAGTGGAAAAAGTCTTTTCAGTCAAGTTCAAGTATGATGTGGATGCCTTGGGCGGTACATTCACAACACAAGACAACACAAGACAACACAAGACAACACAACACAACACAACACAACACAACACAACACAACACAACACAACACAACACAACACAACACAACACAACACAACACAACACAACACAACACAACACAACACACTGGCATTTCCAGTATGACAATCAGCCAAGAGGTATCAAGTCAAGCACACTAGAGCTACTAGAGCACACCGCATCTCTTTAAGAACTCAGAGGTTCGGGGTGGAAGCCATTACAAATCAAATCAATAAGAAAAATCCTCCTTCAAATTCCAAAAGAATGGGCAGCGAGCTCATTTTGTAATGGTTTAATGCCCCCTGATTCATGGCCATCTATTAGAAGTGGCCTGTGGCATTAAGTGTGTGTAGCTAACACAGTATTATGCATGTGGTAGATTATTATCCTAATGTAACTGTAGGAGTACACAGTCAGACATTCAAGTAGAATGGACAGGAAATGTCTTGAAATGCGATGATGAGATAGTCAATAGTTACATAAACAGGAGCATAATTGAACCATCATATATTACTCTGCAGAGGTAATCTTTACCCATTTCAGTAAGACAGTGACTACGTTTCAGCATTTCAGATGATGTTGATTTCTTTACCCTGGTGATATTCTGATATTTATACATATATAGATGTGAAGCTGCTGAAGGTGAGAGCCATATAAATCCGGATCTTAAACTACACATTATCTTTTTTTGTAATATCTTTTTGATTTCAAAGGACATTCAGACAATACAACAACATAGATTTTATCTTTTGTCATGTAGTTTATAAATCCTTCAGAAGATTATTTGGTAACACTTTCTATGTAGGCCATGTCTATAGTGGTTCCCAGTGGTTCCCAACCAGGGGTACGTGTACGCAAGACAAAAAGGTTGGGAAACATTTCTATAGCGCATTATGAGCGCATAGTAGCCTATGAAGTGTTTTTTTTTCTAAGCCTTTTATTTTTGGACTTAGGTCAGTGGAGGAAAGACAGAAAGTGAGTTGGGAAAGAGCGACAGGGAGGGACTGACAAACGACCCAGGCCGGAATCGAACCCGGAACCACGGCAGGGCCATAAATAACAAATCATAATGTGCTTCATAGTTAATCACCGAGCATTATTACTACATTCATAATGCTCCATGATGCATTACTGTATATCAACAGTTATGAATAATTATACATCTTTCCTACGTGAATACAGAGCTTGACACCATGTGGCTCACATTTCCATTTGCAAAACCATTCGCATAGAAACACAAACTATGAGTGTGAATTTTGCTCAGCTTCCCAGTAAAAAAACCCAAAGCGGAACAAAATAAAAACAAAACATAACATAATGGACTTCTTATTCTGTCATTGATTTTAACTAGTTTACTTTCAGTGCCTTAAGTTGAGCATTCTAGTTGTCCTATTCATAGGTTCTTATTCTGTCCATAGACGTTCTACTTGATACATGTTAAAGCAGACAATATTGGAAATAATGGATGGTTTATCTGAATTAGAGCATATAGTATATGTTTAGAAAAGACATTTAAGTGCCATTAAAAGTGCCTGAAATTAAAACAAACCTATTTGGATCCGTTTTATGTCTACACTTTAGGTTACACTAAACTGCACTACACTACACTACATTACACCACACCACACTACACTACACACTATCTAGTCTACTTTTCACTCACACTAACTGAGGACACCTGTGTCTATGTTTTGGCCAGGAATGTAAACCAACTGCCTTGGTTGTGTCGTGACTAATGCTTCATGTTGCTACTGTACTGTAATTTTAAAAACACTGTAACAACAACTCCTTTGAACCACTGTGACGCTTTTATTTATTTATTTTACAAACAAAAAAAATCCCACCACCAAAGTGCTTCAGATTTCGCTTGGTTGTGTTTTAGATGTTACCCTGGGCATGTCAGATATGTCAGCCCACTGGAGCTTCACTTAGGTAATTATTTACATAGTTGTACTTGAGTTTGTTTATGTAATGAGGGCCTCAGCCATGTACTGTAATATATGCAGCTCACCTCTATCCTCCCATTCGATGCGTCACCTCAGCCAGTGGCAGTGGAGGCTCTCGTCTCTCTCTCGGGTGTTTTAATGCAGTGCATAACTAGTTTAATGGACTGCTTCAAATCAGTGAGTCATTCATAACACAGATACAGTACCACGCTAAAAAATTAAAAAAACTGCAGGTTCTAAGACAGCTGGCTAATTAACAGATCTGAGTGCGTGGTCTGTATGAAAGTCAAGTTTAGCCCTCCACATTTGGGTTTGCATGCCCACCCACGGGGATCCCGCTTCGAGTCCAGCCAGGGCCATTTCCCAGTCCTCCCCTGTCTCTCTGTCCCTTTCGCTTCCTGTCACCATCTCCGACTGTCCTGTCAAATAAAAGCATAAAAGCCCCTAATTTATTTTTTAATTTAAAGAAAGTCAAGTTTAACTGAAAAAGATATGGCACCAAGTTTCTTCATTTTTCTTTTGGAGCTGCAATAGGGGATGTGTACCAATACTGTTGCTGGATCTCAAATGGTGCACTTGTGTACTTCAGTGTTGATGTTTCAGTGTGTATCATGGCATATTAGTTACGCACTGAAACATAGTGCCCGAAGTGCACAAGTGCGCCATTTGAGATCCAGCATGTGTCTGCATGGTTGATGAAAGATATACGCCGCCACTGACCTTCCTTAAAACTACTGTCTAGGAAAAATCATTAATCTTACTGATGTACAGAGATCTTAATCAGAGAGACATCTTTTCTGCGTGAAGGACAAACAGGTTTTGCAAAGCAAATGAAACTGTATGGGCATCTTAATGTCTTTGAGCTAATGTCATATGCAGAACATGTTGGTCTCTGGTTCCCTTTTTGACGATAGTAAGTGTATGTGCTCTGTGTAAGGGACTGGTTCCTCTGGCGCCATATGTCTTGGAATCCAAATTATTTGGGATAAAGACATTTTGGCATTAGGCATTTCAGCATGATTATTATTATTGTTGTTGTTGTTGTTGTTGTTGTTGTTGTTGTTGTTGTTGTTGTTGGTGGTGGTGGTGGTGGTGGTGGTGATGATGATGACGATGATGATGATGGTGACGATGGTGATGATGATGATTATTATTATGATTATTAACACATGTTCTACAAGACGCAGGAGATGATGCATGAAGCATTATAGTAGAGGCTAAGGAGTTCCAGAGTTCTAGAACCATTTACAAAGACGAGATAGACCCATGGCTCTGCTTTAATTCGGTTTACTCATTAATAATAAGAGAGAGAGAGAGAGAGAGAGAGAGAGAGAGAGAGAGAGAGAGAGAGAGAGAGAGAGAGAGAGAGAGAGAGAGAGAGAGAGAGAGAGAGAGAGAGAGCACACATTCACACACACACACACACACACACACACACACACACACACACACACACACACACACACACACACACACACACACACACACACACACACACACACACACACACAAACAAAGAGAGAGAGAGAGGGAGAGAGAGAGAGACAGACAGGTAGACAGACTCAGAGGTAAATATAATTGGCCTATAGTATATGGGTGGTTGACGTTTAAGGGCGTAACGCAAAAAAAAAAAAAAGTTTTTCAAATTCCTGAAAAAAATGATGGATAAAATTTGGAAAAAAATAGAAAAAAATAAAGCACTTAGTGGTCTGTGGAATTTCACCTTATTTTTGCCATTTTTGGGAAAATGTGTCCTGCATCAACACATAGCATAGGCATGTCACACCGCAGGAAAATGGAGTCACACCACAGGGAATTCACTGCATTATGGCCATTTTAATCCTTTTGTACACATGACTGACATCTGAGCTCATGCTAACTTGATAATGATATTGTGTTTAATCTTAATATGTGTTTTCATCAATAAAAAAACTTTTTTTTCCTCCTATAAGAGCAGTCACACCACAGGACACCATAAAATGAACCTAAGCATTGCGTGACAGAAAGATTGCAATATGAAGACATATTAAGAGGTTAAGAGTCACCTTAAACTTCCACAGCACTCTCCAATAACTGAGGTACTGACTGGTTAGGAGCCAGTCTTTAAGACCCTTGTAGTTGGCCTTGCAGCTGCCCATTCACAAACATTGACATACATGTCACCCCACAGGACGCAATTTGTGTTACGAAATTGAACTTGCAGTTAATATTACTGTCTTGAGTTTTTTCCACATTCACATATCTTAATCTAAAGTTAAGATTTATGCAATCATGCCAAATGCTTCATACATTATTCAAAATGCTGTTGATTAATTTATATATATTATTATATATTGTTTCATTAATGTTACAGTCACACCGCAGGAAATTTGACATATAAACCTTTATATAAATCTTAACAAAAATGTTTCTTCTCATCTAAGACTAATATGAAACATAATGTACCACATCTTCTTTCATTGACATTTGCTTTTTAAAGGAAAATAACAGTTTTGTAGGTTTTTAACCAATGTTACAAAAAAACAAGGCGTCACGTCTCCCACCCATATTTTCTATTTCTGTAAGTTTCTGTAAGAGGCAGCGAACCAGTTGGAGTGGCAAGTCAGACGTTGGCTCAACAATCTACTGTATGTCATTCTCCTCTGTTGCACTTCTCCCCCTAAGGTGTGCTCTCAGGGGTGCTCAGGCCAATCTTGTATCACTTACTGCTGTCTAATCCTTTGCTGAAAAAGCAAAAATAACAATGGTTACATTCGACAAGTCTCACAAACACCAGAATCTACAGTATTTTGGTCCACAGTGTTGCAGGAAGGAGAGAAATAGAAAATGTCCCTGTGGGGTTTGGTTTCCGTTACCATGCCATGGCAATGAAAGCAAATGTACTGGATGTATAATATTATTCCTAAAGCGACAGAGCGGGGTCATTTATGATTTTTGCACCATTTCTGTAATTCATCAGAAAACTTGTCCTTCTAGGAGTTTGTCAATTCATATGTAGTGCATGTTGTGGATGAATTTTGTGAGGATTGGCCAATCTATATGGGAAATCAAATCAAAACATCCGTGGAGTCATTTATGACCCCGAGAGGATCTATGAGATTCTCACCATTATAATTTCCATCTCTGTTGTAATTTTCCAACTCTAGTTTTTATGTTTTGTGTCTTGGGGCAGGTCATGGTCAGCAGACCTAAAATATTTATACAGGTAGTATACATATTTATAATATTAAAATATAATGTATTATATAAATAGTCAGGGCACCCCCTGTGATAGGCAATGAAGCACATTGTGAGGGCATCCAAGTAGCATTTACTCTATTGTTGCACCATACATATATTGTTGATCTAATATCACAGTGATGTTAGACACAAGATAAGAAAGTGACGTGGAAGTCATCCTGATGATCAAAAAGAGTGGAAACAAGTTTATAATGTAGAAAACAATGCAGCTTTTGGAAATTTCCTTAATACATGGTTGTGTACAAAGGCTCAAGCATTCAATCATCTCTTTGGTCTAAAACATATGAAAGACACCTTTTCGACTACCTTTTAGCAAACAATAAAATGTGAAAAAATCATCTTCGGAACCCAAGGCCGCTTTACAAAAGGGAGATGGGGCTAAGGAATTTGGGGATTAGGGAAGGGTTAAGGACCATAGACCTCAGTGAAGAGATGTGATTTGAGATGCTTTTTGAATGTAGTCAGTGTTGGGCCTAGGGGTCATTTCACGTGAAATCAGACACTTTGGGACCCGACCGACCCGGATTTCAATCATACTTGGTGTGCCTTTTTAGTAGCAAGGTAGCACCCCAGAACTGCATTGGTTTGAATCTGACACTAATATTAAGGGAGAAACAGACTAGGAAAGGTTCACATGTGAGGGTAGGACACTATACATTCAACCTTGAATATATCAGTCAGTGTTAGTCACAAAAAGATGCCTGTGGTGTCGTTTGAAAGCTCTTTTCTGGCTCTACATATTACACAATCAGCTTGGAATACAACAACTCTCAGAATATGAATTATGATAAATTGAAAAATTAAAAATTGAATATCTAAAAAAGCTATATTTTAAAATGGCCAGTTCCTTGTCCAAACGTAGCCGGCAATGTCATTAGCAACACCTCAAATGCTGGTGTTTGGTTCGTTATTCATTTCAGAGAGAATTTGACTCACAAATATGGCATCATACAGACCACTTACTAATAATATGGTAATACCATAGTAGCATCACATGACAGAACAAAAACAAAACAAAAATGGTCAGTGTCCATGGTCCCAGGTTTCAGAAACTAAGGCAGATGTCCATTTATACACACCAAATGATGATATGTGAATGTTTGAACATTCCTTCTCTGTGTACCTGTGCCATCCTCCCTTTACCGTACTTTAAAGAGATAATCAATGGCTACACTCTCATTTTGTACTCTACCAGTGCATTTGAAGCAGCAGCTGTGTCTTTTGTAGATAATGTATAAGTACGTAAGTATAAATAACAACAAAACTGATTTTTTTTCCAGTTTCAACTGATCTTGGTAGTAGCATACAAATGGATGGATTGTGGCCTGCACTGGTTGTTCCGGTGAAATGATTGAATAGCATCTTGAATTACAAAACTATAGTTTTCTGCAAAATCTGCTATCACTAAAAACGTTTCTGGTTCAAGGGAGTCAGTCAAGGATAATGTCAAGAACATCCATTGCCAGTTTGCCACAACAGAGATGTACCATCATGAAGCTGAGAACCTGTTGAAAAGGTTTGAATCTGCAAGGTACTCAAAACCTACACAGCTTCTGCCCATTGTCAATGGACACAGTGGAAGTTAGGCCATTTTCAGCATTCAGAGAAGGCAGAGTTGAAAGAGTGAGCTCAGTAAAGGAATGTGTTACATTTTCAAGCATCAAAGGGTATGTTGTAGCTGTATATGATGGCAACTGGTGGCTAGCATGTGTTGAGGAATGTATGCCGAGCACTGGAGAGGTGAAACTGAACTTCCTGCATCCTCATGGACCATCTCCATCCTTCACTTTTCCCTTCAGACCAGATAGACTTGTCATGGATCATCAGGATGTGCTTCTGGTAGTGGAACCTGTAACTGCAACGGGACGTACTTATACATTATCAACAAAAGACACAGCTGCTGCTTCAAATGCACTGGTAGAGTACAAAATGAGAGTGTAGCCATTGATTATCTCTTTACGGTAAAGGGAGGATGGCACAGGTACACAGAGAAGGAATGTTCAAACATTCACATATCATCATTTGGTGTGTATAAATGGACATCTGCCTTAGTTTCTGAAACCTGGGACCATGGACACTGACCATTTTTGTTTTGTTTTTGTTTTGTCATGTGATGCTACTATGGTATTACCATATTATTAGTAAGTGGTCTGTATGATGCCATATTTGTGAGTCAAATTCTCTCTGAAATGAATAACGAACCAAACACCAGCATTTGAGGTGTTGCTCATGACATTGCCGGCTACGTTTGGACAAGGAACTGGCCATTTTAAAATATAGCTTTTTTAGATATTCAATTTTTAATTTTTCAATTTATCATAATTCATATTCTGAGAGTTGTTGTATTCCAAGCTGATTGTGTAATATGTAGAGCCAGAAAAGAGCTTTCAAACAACACCACAGGCATATTTTTGTGACGAACACTGACTGATATATTCAAGGCTGAAAGTATAGTGTCCTACCCTCACATGTGAACCTTTCCTAGTCTGTTTCTCCCTTAATATTAGTGTCAGATTCAAAATAATGCAGTTCTGGGGTGCTACCTTGCTACTAAAAAGGCACACCAAGTATGATTGAAATCCGGGTCGGTCGGGTCCCAAAGTGTCTGATTTCACGTGAAATGACCCCTAGGCGGATGTTGAGAGGTAGACTGTTCCAGAGGGTGGGGGCAGCAGCACAGAAGTCTCCGTCACCAAATGTCTGTAGCCTGGAGGGTTATATTTTGGTGTTGATATGAAATGTGTATTGTTACCCAGCAACAAACTACATTTCATATCAACTACAGAAATGTGTACACTTACTTAACTTTTTCCTTGTGCATTTACTGCTTATACTATACCAGTATTTTGCCTGCTTCTACAAAGTGGTCATGAGATGCTATGATTTTAAATATCAAGAATGATCAATAGGACATTGTCATCTGTTGCACCAATGTACTCATTCAGCAATATAGGTTTGTATACCCTCTCAAAAGGACCGCTAATGGTGACAGTTATTTGAAATCTCACCAAGGCTATTGCATTTTAAGCCCTCTCCAATCAATACAAAGCCCTCCAGTAGGTATAAATCTCCACTGATCATTGCCTTGTCCACTACAACTTCATGCAGACGGACTAGAGTCTAGAGTCAGTCCTCCAGTCCTCCGGTTATCATCATCATTACGTGTGATTGGGAAAGGACAGCGGAAACAGAGGAAATAATGACTCCCCCTACTTGTCATCAGGACCCTGTGCGTAGAGACCTGGTGGTAGATGGCAGCTAATATATGTGCTAATTTCCATCCTTTGATTTCACCGGGGAGGAGATTGTTTCCGAAGTAAACCCTGCCTGCGGATATACTGATGCCACCCTAATTAAGCAATATACTGCACTTAGACTGATTGAAGTTGGGACCACATAAATATGTCCCTCACTGTACCTGTCTTTGCAAGATTGTGAAGAGTGGCTGAGGAAAGAAGGTACTTTAAAAAAAAAAACTCCTGTCACTTCAAGCAATTTACGAACAGATACTTTCGGTAACACTTTATTTTAGGGATACATCTATTAGCACTAATACATACAATGTGCCTGTATAAGTAACTTATAAGGCATGTACAAAGCAAAATCAAACATTTGTTAGGCATGTATTCGCAAATATCTTGTTCATGCACAATAAGGGATTTATTACCAATTTAACCTTAGTAAGGACCTAGTAGGCCTTAGCGTTTGCTTAGCACATGACTTACAAGTTATTTATGCAGGCATTAACATTGTATGTATTAGTGAAAATAGATGTATCCCTAAAATAAAGTGTTACCATACTTTCATTAGAGTGGTCCAGTGAAGTGTGAGAGCCCCTGTAATGGAGAGCAAAGACAGTTGGAGATGTCTGAGATTATATACTAGAACATTTCATGGGGGTGGAATGATTCATGATTTCGAGGACCTCAAGTCTTACTGTCATTTGTTTATCCTTTGAAGCCCTGGGGGAGATCTCCGCGTTTTGCTTGGCCACAAATCTGGAACATCTACAGCACAAGGACAACAGAGATTAATGACAAGAGGCTGTGTGTGACATATGCTGTCAGTTGCAGAGCAGTCTGGGAAAGCTCTGTTTTCGTTTCTGTTTTCGTTTCTTCAGTTTTGTCTCTGAAGATAGTGAGGATATATGCTATGGGCCCGATCTGATTTTGATCTGTGTGTGCTGTGCATGCATTTTCAAAGCGAAAGCGTGCTCAGACGGCTCTCCGTATGTTTGCAAGTTACATTCTCAGCGTTCTTCAGATGTAGTAAGACATATTTTTACCAGCTCTGCAGATGGTGGTTTGATATTCAATATTCAGTTCAGGTGTGCTTGTGGTGCTCAGTGAGAAGTGGGTCATTTGTAAACAGCAGAGGGTCTAAACAGCCCTCTGGCATCTACAGGTGCCCCAGGCGATGCACATTAGTCATTAACTGCAGGGGCTGGTGCTGGTGCAGCCGGCCCTGCAGACATATCGCACATTGCTGTCAGAATCGAGCAAGTCAAACACATTAAAGGAGTTCTTTTTCTGTCAGCTGTACTTTCCTCAGACACCCTTAAAAGTGATGGGAATGACAGTTCTGTATGTGCGTGAATGTGTTTTTACAGGATGGTAGTGTAGATGAGAGTTGTTGTTTTACAACAACAGTCAAAAAGAAACATGCAGCCAGTGTTGCTATGGATTCTCCCTAGAATGCTGGAGGGGGGAGCGTTTGGTTTACCGCATCTTTGTATTTCACATCAGATGTCGCAGACAGACACCAAGAACTTAGATATAATTCTTAAAAAAGACAACTCTGTGGCAGTCTCTGTGGCTTATCACAATCCAAAGACAGTGTTTCTATTTTTAAGACAGTGCCTATTTTCATGTTTGGCTCTATTTTTTCTGTGTTTGATCCTGTTTCGACAGGTGGGCAGTGAGAGAAAAGCTTAAAGTTTGCGTTTATTTTCACCCAAACATGTGTGCCTCGCTGCATCTATGGCGGTGTATTTTGATCCAAACTCCAGTAAACTCACTTGTGAATGCACAGCATACCTATGTTTTTTTTCCCCCGTCTTTACAGAGTGGTTAAGTTAATTATGACAGATAGTGTGTTTGCAGCTCTCAATCGATGAGCTGTGAGGCAGTGATGGATGAGCAAGCTCACCCTCCCGCGACAGAGGATTACATTATGGAGCTAAACATCAGTGGGGGATCTCCCTTAGTGATTTTTGACCGTGCTTGGCCAGACATCATATCAGTGTCATTCATATTCTTGCCTTGACAGAAAAACATTTCGCTCCCCACCTCCTCCATCGGGCCGGGAGCCCTCCTCCATCCTTCCCCATTACCTAGGAGCGACTAGCAGGGAGAAAATGTAAGCTTTGTGAGCCTGCAGCAAACCCACCAACAAGAAAAAGGGAAAAAAAAATATCAGGGAGGGAGGGAGGGAGGGGTTGGGCGCTCAGAACAGAAGCACTCTCAACAAAAGGCAAAGCTGGAGGTATCGTGGATCCATTGCTTTACTCACGTCACGAGAGGGAAGGTGAAGTCAAGAGAAGTGTCTTCTGATTACCAAGCTTTTGTCTGGAGTGGCTCCCTTGGTTGCCTACATCACCCCAGGGAACCTGTGGACTACTAGCCGACTCTGCTGAAGATTTAATTCCTCTGTCTGCTACTCTGGGCTCAGAGCGCGGTAACATTTTTTTCTTTTCCAACTGTACATGTTTTCATTAATCCGAATGTTTGATGGGTTTTGTGATTTTCTGATACTTTTTGTTAGTGCTATCCATTTATTCTTTGGGTTTGTTTTTTTGTTATACAGCATTTTGGTAGTGACTCACAGAAAGAGCTGTTGTTTGACGTGCTGAAATATATTGACACTGAACAACTTGGTACTGACAGTGATCAACAACAACAAAAAATAGTCTCTGTGTCACTACCAATGCAATGCATTTATTTGTGAGGCTATTTTTGAAAACTGAGCTCCCACACCTTGACTGGAAAATACATTTTGCATGACGTGCCGCACACACCAGGACAAAACAGAAGCAGGATGGTGCTTGGCATGGTGTCAAAAGAACTTAGTGAGGAGAGGGATCTATCCAATCACGCTTTGGGGAGAGCTGCTCGCCAAGCTGGGGACAGAGTTCTGAAAAGCACTTTGAAAGACATCACCGTCCAGTTTGTGACCAGGACAAAGGTGCATGGGCTGAAGTACATCTTCTCCCGGGACAAGTCCAAACTGCACCGTGTCCTGTGGCTGCTCGCCATATTGGTGTGTATCGGACTCCTGTGTACCTGGTCTTGGAACCGCATCCTGTACCTCCTCTCCTTCCCGGCCGTCACCAAGATCCACATGGCGTGGGCGCACAACATGACCTTCCCAGCGGTGACCCTCTGCAACCAGAACTTCTTCCGGGTGTCGGGTCTGACCCGTTCTGACCTGTACCACAGCGGCTACTGGATGGACATCCTGCACCAGAACCACTCGCTCAACCGCCGGAGCGTTTCCATGCTGAAGCACAGCGCCCACCGCGACCGCCTGCTGCGCCTGCTGGACTTCTCCGACTACAGCCCGCCGCCGCTGCCGCCGCGCGGCTTCGACACCCGCGAGATGATTGGCCGGCTCGGGCACCAGCTGGAGGACATGCTGCTGGACTGCAAGTTCCAGGGAGAGAACTGCACACACAGGAACTTCACCCCTGTAGGTAGACATGCGGAGAGATTGATGACATGTCTGGTGTACACACGTCTGGTGAGAGGTCTCTGTGTGTGGTGTGTAGACGCTGCCTTGAGGGAGGGAGTTGGGGGCATCATCCATGGTGCTTGGCTGGAGTAGCACAGGGTTCACAATCTATGTGTTTAATATCTTGCAGGCAGCGCCAGGTTTCTTTTTTAATGTATTTTTTATGGGCTTTTTCGCCTTCATTTCAGATAGGACAGTGAAGAGCGATAGGGAGCGAATGTGGAGAGAGAGATGGTTTAGGGATGGCAAATGTCCCAGGCCGGATTCGAACCACAGCCCCCCCCCCCCCATCTCTAATAATCTTAATGCACATATTGAGAGGTTTGGAAGTGAATTGGGAGGAGCTGTGGTGAAATGATGACTAAAAGTATTTCCTATTAGACTCCCAGGCTGCCCCTTTAAGTTTCCCTGTATTCACAATTGAGTCAAGGAGATTCATGACACTATAGACGATATCAGCAGGTGGCTTTTATTAAAGGCAGGCATGTTAAGTCTACTTTTCCCATTTCGGTTAAGGCTGTTCATCAATGAGTCATGAATATTTTAGTGGAAGTGGAGCAAGTTTTTAATTAGAAGTGCTCAGCATACTTGGGTAAAGCCATGTATCAGGGAGATGCACTTGACATGTTGTTTATATGGGTGCCCTCAGGGCCAAGAATATAATTATGCTACTCAGCAGTTTCCCCAGGTAAGCACATTCACGACCAAACTTCTTATAAGGGCACATTTTGTTTGGGTGGGTCATATTTACATTTTAATTTCTTTAACCACTAATATACAGTAAATTATTCATGTGTTTTTCATTGTTCAAGATTGACCAGGAATTACACTGCATTGTGCACTGTGAAATACATATTGAACAGGGCTTGGCACTGGCACCTGCCAACCGGCCAAATGCTGGTAAAACTTGAATGTGGCTGGTAACAATTGCAGTGTCACTATAGCCAATTTGGCAGGTAGCTTATTCTATGGTATGACATATCAGAATAGCGTATATTCTGTACTTTGGCCCTTGTGTATCAATTGTTTGTATTTAAGTTCAAGTAAAAACTCAGTTACCTAGTTTCAATTTGTTTGTTTTATTTCCATGTACTGTAGAAACCCAACCACTCATCTTCTTGCTTTAAAGTGTATATCGCAGGTTAACCACTACTTTGGATCAATGTATACACACTGTATTCAATAAATGATCCACATATATAAGTCCCTCCAAAAACGATGTTAAACAACGATTTTTGTTGTTTGTTGTGGCAAATGTGGGTTTAACCGTAACCTGGCGACTACAGTTGATGCCCTGTTGCATGAAAAAAAAATGATGGATAATTGTTGAAGTGGTAGAACTATCAAAGGAAGTCCATTATTTTGAATAAAAATTAACCTGAGATATACACTTTAAGCATCTCATCTTCTGAGGTTAGATGTACAGCGTCATGTTTAAAACAAATCTAACTTGTGGCTAGTAGAATAGCTGGATGGCTAGTGACTCGGGAAAACCACTAGCCACAGTGGCCGGCATACAAAAAAGTTAATGTCAAGCCCTGAATTGAAGTGAAAAAATGGTCTTTATACATTGGATCTAATTGAAGGTCTGAGGAGTTAAATTAATGCATAACCCTTAGTTGGGACTTGCATTCATTACTCTGATGACCAAGATGGTTTTTAACATTAACCAGATATAATTTCAGTATTTTTAGACCTCTGTCATTTCCATTTCTGGCATTCCGAGGGGAAGAGACAGAAAAATATATCACAACTGCCTAAAGGTAATGCTTAACCATTGCCTCAACCAGTTCAGTTCAGTCTGTAAACCCTTAATTGCATCAGAGCAGGAGTTTCTTCAGAAGCAATAATATCAGTGCCAACTGTTGGGCGAGAAAATATTTGTTGTTATAAATAATGCAGAGGTAATAAATTCTGTAGTGCCCTCCCTCCACTCCCGTGCTGTTAAGGGCTTATTAGATCTGTGGTGAATTGGGATTCATGAAACAGTCCAGGGAGGCCCACACATGTTGGCTACTGCTCAGCCCATTCCTCTGAAGTAACGGTAATGAACTAACCATCTCCACAGAGCAGCCCATGCCTCCAAGCATGGTGGCTAGTAGCCAAGGGGAATTACCATTCTTCTGTATGGAGAGAGGCAGCGTTCCTCCTGTGCTGTCTTTCAATTACATTTCGGTCTGCCAGGCTCCCGTGGATTTGCTGACAGAACCAAGATTATGGGTTGCGGGGGGTGGGCTCATTTGAGTGAGTGGCGTTGGTGGAGACATTTTCCCTGTTGTGGGGAACATAGATAGTTAACGAACAGCCCAACAGTGCATTTTTGCGTCTCAGCAGTGACCCTCTTGCTTAGATGTGGGTGTTGTGTTATCCAATTAGCAGACAACCCCACATGGCAACCACAAATCTGGAGGTAAAAGGAGCTCTTCTGTTCTGGCACAAAGGCAGGGTGTCTTTGGAGATGATTGAGGAACAGCCATTTAGCCACCCATACAACAAATAATTTGCACACCTGGCATGCCCATGTAGTGCAACAATGGCCGCTGACGGCCTTGACTGGGTCCGGGACTAAATCATCTGTAAGGCCCCCCCTCTCAATACTCACAATGTAGTGAGGACCGAATTCTGGGCCCCTTCTCTTCCTGGGCCTGGGACAACATACCCGTTTGCCCCCCCCTAACAGCGGGCCTGAGTGCTACAATGGATAATTTAAACCAGCTGACTCAGAGCGAGATGGTTTATCGGCAGCGTGTCTGTTTGCAGATTAACATCTTAATGAGCATTCCTGTCTTGTTGCGCCGACTGTCTTTTGTTCAAAGCACAGGGAGGGAATTTTGAAACATACAGTAATTAGCTGTACCGGCATGTACAAGGTTGGACGCAAAATAAGTGTCTTAAATTCTGGCACTTAAAGAGAGCCAACAAAAACGAAGGTTTAAAAGCTTCAGGTGTCCAGTGTCTGTAAAACTGTCATCGAGCATGAGCTAAAGGTCCTTCATTAAAGCCAGGAACAGGAGGATAGCCTTTTAGTTCATCAGGAACAAGAGGATAGCCTTTTAGTTCATCGGGAACAAGGGGTTAGCCTTTTAGTTCATCAGGAGCAAGAGGATAGCCTTTTAGTTCATCAGGAGCAAGGGGATAGCCTTTTAGTTCATCAGGAACAAGGGGATAGCCTTTTAGTTCATCAGGAGCAAGAGGATAGCCTTTTAGTTCATCAGGAACAAAAGGATAGCCTTTTAGTTCATCAGGGAAGGCCAGGAGGCCAGCCAACTCACAGCCTTTGATTACAGTAATGACAAGAGCTGAGTTTTAAGGACCTAATAGCATAGCAAGCTTCTTATGAAAAGACGCTTTAATGTTCAGGAGACATCACAGGCACACAACTATAACCTGTCATCTCCCCATGACAAAGGAATTTTGCATTTCAGCTACCATGTCTGTGTTTATGATTGACAGTCAGTGGTTGATTATGGTAATTGGGAATGGGTAGAAAATGGAAAAGGCAAAAGAAGATGGGTCATTTAAAGTCTTACCATGATAATGTACAGACTCTTCTTTTTCCAGTCAATAAGCTGGCAAGGCAATGTGTATAGCACATTCCATGAACAAAGACAGTTCAAATAAAATACAATCAAAAGTACATGCATACAACTGAAAAATGGAATGGTATAACACTTTATAATAATGGATGCATAAAAAGTATTACAAAAACTATAATGAACTAATGATGAACAAAACATGAACTTTTTGGGAAATTAATTTAGTGTTGTTTTATAGGTAAGCCTTTTTATCAAACATTTTCATTTTTTGTAATTGAGTAAACCATACTCTGCTTAAAGGTTTGTAAAAGTTTGAACATATTATTTGTAGATATTCTACAAAGCCTTAATACAAGACTTAATGTTTTGTTCATCATTGGTTTATTATTTACTATGTACTAAGCATGCTTTTATGCAGCCATTATTATGAAATGTTACCAATTAAACATATTAAATACTGCAATCACAGTATTTAGAATTTAGATCATCAGCACAACACATCTCTCAGTTTGGTTTTCCATCAGCATTTGACAACAGATTTTCATGCAGTGAGTATATACCTGAAACACAGGCACAGTACATTAGTAAATTATATAACCTATTGGAAATGAAAGTGCAACTCGATGCCAAGGCATTGATTCTGATGCCTCCGTGACAATCTTCAAAATCTTGAAATCTGTCCATTTCATGTAGGCCTACCTCTTGATTATAAGCACAAATCTATCTACCGACTTGGAAGTTATTGTGCAAACAAAACGTCGCAGTAACCGTGTAATTGAACTAATGTGGCCAGTTATTTTTGTTAATCAAAGCACCTTTGCTATTGCACAGATCAGTTTAAGCTATTGATCGTCTTTTTGGGGCAGACATAATGAAGTAATAAATCGCTGCAGCAATAAAGGTGACCACAAGGTGTGCTGAGCCTCAAAGGTTAGTTGAGTGTTATAATCTTAATAGATAATCATTTGGCATCAACATTAACAGGGGCCTTTCAGTTGTTTGTGATGAGGAAACCTTTTAAAACACAACCTTAACCTCCCAGTTCTGCACATGATGGCTAACACCAGCTTGGTGAATCTATCCAATATGTATTGTATCATACACAAGCCCTATTTTCTTTAGGGGGACAAACCATCAAGCATTGGTTGTGTGGAGCGAGGGTGATAAGATGGCCCTATAATGGAGTTATAACAAGACAGCATACTTATATTGGAGGCGTATGTGAGAAAAGTCCAGAGTATGAGCTTGACAGCACTGATATTATAACACCATGGCTTTTATGAGATAGCAATTAAAATTATTTGCCCTGGTGAAACTGCAGTAAAATAAGTGACCAAGTAGAATAAGGGAAGAATGTTGGTTATTGGTTTATAACGTTTCTCTGGAAGTCTGTATGTCTGGCCAGTATGGAAAAAAACGAATATTGCATATTGAATTTCATGCAGATCGTTAGTATCCGAAGGTCATATTCCAGTGCCAGCTGTGGTCTATTCTGGGGAAATGGCTACAACTTCTTTTATGTAAGGCACTTATAAATAGAAACTAATGAGATATACAGTAAAAATATATTCGGGGGGGTTAATCAGCAAAAAGCAGTAGACCTTGGCCAGACTGATAGAGTTCTCTGGGGCAGCCCAGTTTGCAGACCATTGGCTTTAATGGTTTTCTTCTTCCTTTTCTCTCCTCTCCTCTTCTCTCCTCTCCTCTTGCTGCCTTTATTGTTTGATACCCTCCACAGAGATTATCTCTGCACAGCACACCATAGAAAGAGCTGTAATATTAATACACTTATGCCTATTTTTAGAGTCACTCCTAATGATCAGGAGCACTTCCGAAGGGAGCTTCTAATGTATCAGGAGAGGCACAGTCATTTTAGATCGATCCCTCTCTGTTCTGGTCGCCAGTTCCATATTGTCATCAACTGAGCAGTTCTGGTAATTTTCATGAAGGGGGGTTTGGACACCCTGTGGTACCTACTTTGGTGGAGGAGAGGAACAGCTAGAACATTTACATTGACCATTTTTGACAAGTGCTGGGTTATGCACAAAGAGTGGAAAATCCACTTTTCAAGAGGGGAAATTGTATTTCTTACAATTTGTTTCATGTGCTACTGCTTCCTAATAGCATTATCTTTTTTTCTTTTTTCTTTTTCTTTAAATTTAATTACTGGATATTCAAGAAAAAACTGCAAGGTTAATGATAGTATTGTAGTGTCTGTGCATGGTTTCACAGATAATGCTGGGTCACCTCTCTAAAGGACAAAAGGAAAATTTTGGTATTCATACCGACCAGCAATACACGGGAAAAAAATCAACAGGCCAAAAATAAGCCCTTGCTCTTTTGTTGGGAAAAAGATCTATTATATTCCCTGTCATGCAGCCTCCGGGCAGGGACTATATTGTTTTCCTGCTTATCGATTCAGAGCAGAGGCTCTTCAGACATGCACTGCTGGTTTACAGGCCCCACATGCTGTCTTCTACTCCAGGCTTGTAAATTGTGACAAACAACCTGTCTACTGTGGTAGGATGTGCAAGTAAGCAGTGTTGTGCTTTACCTCAACAATAAACCTACTCTTTACTGTACCTACCATAATTAGAGATATTTTGGAAAAAAAGTATTGGGTTACACTTTATTTGAATGGTTCACTACTACAGTGAATATACCACATTGATAGTGTAATAACCAGTGTAGCAATATTTAATACCATGTAATAATACCATTGTAATACCATGTACCAATGTTGTACTTGCATCTAGGGTTAGGGTTAGGGTGGGTACATGGTGTTACACTAGTATTACATGATAATAAATATTGTTAGACTGATTATTACACTGTACTTAATGTGGTAGAGCCACTGTAATAGTGAACCATTAAAATAAAGTGCTACCAAGTATCGAATTTATTTAATGCATGATCCAAGATCAGTCTAAAAAAGAATATTTTTCTCTCCACCCTCCTCTCTCCTCAGATTTACACCAGGTACGGGAAGTGTTACACGTTCAACTCGGGCCTGGATGGGAACCCGCTGCTCACCACTCTGAAAGGTGGAACAGGCAATGGGCTGGAGGTCATGCTGGACATCCAGCAGGATGAGTATCTCCCCGTCTGGGGGGAAACAGGTGAGGAGCACTTCAAAAGTTACTTGAAAAGAAAAAAACTTTTCTTCACCCAGCCACTCCAAAAAGTATAGTTAAAAATGTCTTTATAATTATGACATGTCCATTAAGGACCTTAAAATTGCCCACGCGTAGCGGCAGTTGGGCCTTCTTTAGAGCATGTGGTGGGCAGGTGAGCGCTTCACTCTGCCTTTTCTGGCTCTGCTTGTTTGTCATGAGGACGTTGTTGTTGGCGGATGGCAGCAGTATCACTGGTAGTCTCTGTCTCCCACACTGACTTCTCGTCGGAGGAGGATGAGTAAAGTTGAAAAGTGCTGAGTCCACAGAGTACGCAAGGGTAGAAGTGCGTTCACGTCTCTCGTTGGAGGAAAAAGGTGATTTGTTTAGGGCTTCAATATGACAGGTTTTTTGGAAGAAAAAGAAATATTTTGCTTTTCCCGAGCTTGGGATATTTAAATGCAGCAGAACTAAATAGAGAAAAAAAACATTAATTATTCAAATCCTTGTAGGAATACCAAATTGTTACTAGTTGTCCATTTGAAATAAATAGCCCATATGTACAATGTTGAAACAATATAGATTTCACAAAGATGTATTTCTGTTTAATGTGATTTAATTTGTCCTATGTCTACTTACTTACTTATTTACTTACTTACGTATCTGTCAATAACTTATAATCAAGAATATAGGATACATTGATAGGGATTTGCTTTCTAGTCATATACATGTCCCCATTATTTCAGTCAGTATTTATGTTTAAGCACTTAATTTTACCGGTAATTAAAAAATGCTGTTTTAGTACTAATTTAAATCTTCATCTTTACCTTGCCTTCAACAGAAAACCAAACAAGCCGCCTGAAGTCAGAAACCTGTTTTCTCTCAATTTATGTCAAGCAATGCCAACTCAAGTGAAGGGGTAGAAGTGTGTGTTGGGTGCGTAGTGTGTAGTGGCGGTGGGTTGGGGTTAGGGTTGGTTTTTGGGGTTAGGGCTGCACAATATATCGAAAACGTGTCGAAATCGTGATATCAAGAGTGGTGATATGCGTATCGTGAAAATGACTTGATTATCGCAAACAAGTAAAACATTTTTGTGCAGTCCGATCACTAGCTGAATATCAACAAATGCGCAAGAAGACCGCCATGACCAAACCCACGCCCCCAACACAAACCGACAAATTAGTGACAAGAAAAACACTCCGCTACATTTCTAAATATCGTTTAAATATCGTTATCGAGGTATTGCATGCTGTTATCACGTATCAATTTTTTTTTCTGACATCGTGCAGCCCCAGTTGGGGTGATGTTGGGCTAATAAGATGGCCTTAGGCTCTGTTCGTTTCTAATGGAATGACATTTACCGATCAGGGTTATGATCACCTACGTGACTGCCTGATATGAACATTTAATAACGCCATAAATCTTTCAGAGGCTGAGAGGTACCTATAACCAAAGGTGTGCATGATGGAACGGCATACCACTGAGTCGTATAACACATAAATCTCCCTCACTACAGGTGCTTCCCGCATAAACACAATGATTAATTGGATTTAATTGTTTTCCATTAAGGTTACTTGTTGAAGCGCCCTTTAAAAAGCAAAAGCAGAAACTGTGAAATCCAAAATTAGAAGTATCAATTCTAAACATGACAAACTACCTATTTCCATGTTAGTAGGAAACAATGCTGTGTTTGCAAAACTGCACTGACTTACATTATGTAAAGCCAACACACGCACGCATGCACGCACGCACGCACGCACGCACGCACGCACGCATGCACGCTTGCACGCACTCACGCACGCACGCACGGACACACACACACACACACACACACACACACACGCACACAGTCTACTGTCAACAGACAAGAAAGAAAGACTCCTGTAATGCAAGTGACTTAAACTTTTTTGGCATACTGTATGCATTTTACAGATGAGACCTCCTATGAAGCAGGCATCAAGGTTCAGATCCACCACCAGGAAGAGCCCCCCTTCATAGACCAGCTGGGATTTGGTGTGCCCCCTGGCTTTCAAACTTTTGTGTCATGTCAGCAGCAACTGGTACCTAACGCTCGGCCTATACTGCACATACAGTACCGCCCCAGCCTCAAGCTCTGCCTGTCTCTGTACAACACCCCCCCCCCCCCCCTCCTCCACATCTCTCTCCACCCTCACCTCTTCATCGCTCAAACCTGAAGACAACCAAGCAAGCTCATAAGCTAAGAAAAGTACCCCAGGCGATAATGCTGTATGGATGTAATACTGTATGGATGCAAACATGTTGTCAAATATGCTGAATACTCGTTTTTATGTTGTAGAATCACAGGCTTGGGTAAACTCCTATCTATTATTATTATCACTATAGTGGGTGCCTCTCTGATGAGGTGTATATTATTAATCAATGTTAGAGTGTAATAGAGAAAAATCCCATTATTAACAAAAAATAGCATTAACTTCAAATTAAATCCAATTGTGCCACTCATATGCCACGTCCATCATGTTGGCTAACTCTGCTTTTAAAATCTGAACATAAATGACCCAGACAGATATTGATGATTGTTTCATCAGTAGGGCGTCTCTTCAATGGTTTCTGACTTTCATATAATTCACATTCCACTAAAATGTATTCAGAAGATCTCTTGTGGAAATTGTATACAGTTATCTCACTTAAATAGCGGCTATATAAATCAGTGTCTGTTATAATCCTGTCAAACTCTAAATCAATGTCCTTTAATGAATAGTGTCTGTAATGAAAAGTGACATTATTTCCCCAATGGTTGAATGCACATTAGGATTATGAGCAAATGATGGAAAATAAGACCAGTACAGGATTCAAGCGTGGTGCACTTAGGACACCAATGAATCTGCTGCACAAGAACTGCTGTTTCACCACAATTGATTCAATAACTAGCTGTAGTTGTCCAGTGGTAGAGAGCTAGTGTATACCTCATACCAGAACAGATATAGCACAATTTACCCGTACTGACTCGGGACTTTGTCTTACTGTCAGTTGGGTAATAGCTCGGTCACCCACAGACACTTTCAACGCTCAAGCTATTACCCTTTTCTTGAGACCCTAACTAATTAAGTAAATGGAAGGATATAGAGGACCCAATACCTGAACCATTTCCCATCCATCACGAAATTGCTGGTGTAATGTATTGCATCTCCAATAAACCCATAGAGAATTAGTTAAATCGATAACGTTCCATGATGTTCCCCAAGGTCAAATGCTTCTCCCCCTATAGTGAAGGATCAATAACTCCATTACACTGGTGCAAGAGAAAAGAAATTCTCTTCTGCGGAAGAAACCCCATTTTTGTGGAGGAGTAATCTGTTCAGCACTTTAAGCCCCGTTGGATGCCTGGTGCTGTTTGACAGCACAGATGAGGAGGTGGTTTAAAAGGTTGTATTACAGACAGCACTCATGCAGGCTCTTCCATATCACTCAGTCAGAGCAGTCAGTCAGACTGACAGATTGTGCTTTCTCATCAGTGGACCCCAATGGCATCTTCAGTCAATGAGAGTTACGCTAAATTAATCCGTGCTTTCAACCGTGGTTTTGTATGATTGAATGGTTCTGATGGCATAGTTTAGGAAGTGTACATTTTTGTACAAACCAGACAAACAGAAAGCAATAGTAGCAAGACATACAGTGGATAAAGAGGACCCTGCATTTTCAGCTGGGGTGATTTAAAAAAAATGTCAGTCTATAACAATCAACCTCTTTATTGAAAGCAGAGAAGCAAGCTGGGGTCAGAAATTAATTAGAAAGTCCAAATGCCATGGAAGGCCTTGTTCTAACAGCTTGTTTTTCACTGAAGCATGTGTGATATTGCTGTCATCCCGCAGTCTGAATAATGTTGTGTCATTTTAAGAGCTGAACCAGAGAGATAGGAGAGATTGTTCCACTTTAAGTGTTCACTTTATCTGTTGTATAACCGCTGCAGTCAGAATATGTACTGTATGGCATTGCATTAACCCTTGCAGCGTATAAAACACCTCTGGCGATGTATGAGGAATCATCGCAGGCAGCTGAACCGGCAGACCCTGCACTGCGCTGCTACAGTACAGTGATCGCTGCAGTGGTCTGAGGAGACACTAGACTGCTTCTCCAACTGGCATCAAACCGAAAGTGCTGCAGATGCACTGAGGCAGAGAGGGTTTCTTCTCACGCTGCATCTAAGCTTGCACATGTTCCCTCCCCTCCTTCCCCCCCTTCCTAGATGAGACTTCCTATGAGGCTGGAGTCAAAGTCCAGATTCACACACAGGACGAGCCTCCATTTCCCAAAGAGCTGGGCTTTGGGGTGTCCCCGGGCTTCCAAACCTTTCTGACTTGCCAAGAGCAAAAGGTGCGGTACTGTACCTCACATCTAGCCTGGTCCTGACCATCCCATAATACTATCATTTCATTTCGTATTCATGGTCTGGCATTTGTTTGCTCTGAAGCGATTGTAGGAAGCAGGAAGTTTGCACTCAGTTATGGTTTGAAATTATTGGACACCTCTCACCCAATCGTTGGCAGTTACTCAACAACAACATAGCGCAGACCAATGGCTCTGGCGCAGATGTGTACGTCATTGTCACGAGCGTCCTCCCCCTTTCGCCCCCACGTGGGGGGCGTATTCGCTTATTGGCTGTTTTCTGGGGGGGCGTTGCGATCAAAATTCTACTGCTCCAAGCACTCCACAGAGAAGCACGGCCAGACTACAGTAGTGGAGCCAATCCTTTGGCGGAAGTACGTAGGATGGCTTGCGAGGCTACCTCACATCATGCCTCCATGCGCAGTCCGCATGACCTCTGACCCCTGACTGACCGCCTCTGGTTGCTTCTCAGTCTGAATGGGAATGTACAGTCTGCCTTTGGCACTCTGCTGCTGCAGCAACAATCGCAGCTCAGCGTTTACAGTAACACAGCAACGCTGTCGCTACTAGCCTTCACCTTAATCATTCCCCATCCCTGTCACCTTATCCATCACCATCCTTAGCGTAACTCCTGCCATTTGCAAGTCCAACAGCTACTACATGAATGTTCACGTGGATGTTAAGGAACCATGGTTCTGCATTAGTTTGATCATCTGTGTTGGCATTGAGGACTAAGTTGTTCAGTGTCCTCTGTGTACACATGGCAAAAATAATATTTTTTTTGTGCAGTAGGTAGCCTTGACCTTCATGTCTAGTTTTCTAGAGACAATGTTTGGACCGAGTGTTCAGTACAGATTGCTGTTTTTCTTTGTCTGGAACTTACAGTGAAAACTCATTATAACTCAGGTCAGAGATATTGAGGGCCCTTGTTGTAGCGGATGTGAGATGAAGAACAACATTTACCCCAAAATCTATGCATTTAGCCCCTCAATGAGTATGGAAATTTCAATTAAGGGTAACAAAAACGGATTGCGAAAGGTTGATTCCAAACCAAAAATATTGCACAAAAAACATGCTTTTCAATACCTTTCTCATTGAAAATTACCAATTTTACCACATCTTTCCAAAGCTGTATATTTTGCAGCTTTATGTACATTTGAAAGTGTAGCAGCTACATCTGCAAACATAAAGTAGCAACTAAACGACAATGGAAATAACTGCATTAGAGCAGCATTTTTTCAAAACAGTGCTAACCTGAAGTGGAAAATTTGTTATTTAAGCCACTGAAATATAAATGCTTAAGGATATGGGAAATTATGCGTTGCCGTTTTAGCTGTAAGGCCCAAACCTAATACATAAGGAGGACTTATTACTGAATCCAGCTACAAAGTGCACCTTTCAAATTAAAGCATTCAAGCTACAAGCTGTGTATATTTATTTAGTGTATTGCATACAGATGTAGAGGTAGTTGTTAAGAAATCCATTTACTGGAAATGTAGTTGTGCTTAATTTAGCAAGAGTAGCAATTATCTTCTTACCTAAACTGTAGCCCACAGTCTGATATGCTATCACCCATCATCATGAGATTTCAAAATCAGTCAAAACCAAGTCTATAAGATAAAACCATTAAAACCAACACAGATGCTACTTAATCATTATATTTGATATGACATGTTACATAGCATGTTTCCATATCCAGTTCGATTTGCAACACATTCACTGATCATCACCCTCTCTCTAACACCTGGCCTTGTCTAGGTCTTGGCCTCCATTCCCTGAGTTTCTGCTTTCTCTTCAGGTTTGATCCCACAAAACTGACCACTTGCATGCTCTCTGCCTGCCCTGCATTGTGTTCTTACAGTATGTCTTTTACAAACTATAAGAATAATTAAGGAAAACATAGTCTCAACTATTGACTGTGCCAGTCACTTCTTAGTGTACACATACACATTTGTTACGAACAGTGTGTTTTGTTATATAGTTTGTTTACTTACATAGCATACTTATTTATTTGCGCATTAATTCATGTGTGAGGCTCTCTGCCTTGTCCAAGTAATGAGGGAAAGTCTGCCATGTGGTGTGTCTCAGCTCCAGTACCTCCCTCCGCCCTGGGGAGACTG
The DNA here is from genome assembly GCF_034702125.1 of Engraulis encrasicolus. Lineage (NCBI taxonomy): Eukaryota > Metazoa > Chordata > Actinopteri > Clupeiformes > Engraulidae > Engraulis > Engraulis encrasicolus. The sequence continues at coordinate 19,200,914 of NC_085872.1, read as the reverse complement.
CAAGTCAGACAGCTTCGACTCAGACTACTTCGACATCTACAGCATCACCGCCTGTCGCATTGACTGTGAGACCCGATACCTGCTGGAGAACTGCAACTGCAGGATGGTTCACATGCCAGGTACAGTAGCTGCTCCAGCAACAGTACATCACCTTGCCCATATGCATTGCAACAGTACATCACCTTGCCCATATGCATTGCAACAGTACATAACATTGCCCATATGCATTGCAACAGTACATAATCTTGCCCATATGCATTGCCAAACTTAGCTGCTCCAGCAACAGTACATAATCTTGCCCATATGCATTGCCAAACTTAGCTGCTCCAGCAACAGTACATAACCTTGCCCATATGCATTGCCCCCACCCCCCCATTTGTAATTCCCAACAGTACATAATCTTGCCCATATGCATTGCAACAGTACATAACCTTGCCCATATGCATTGCAAAAGTACATAACCTTGCCCATATGCATTGCCCCCCCATTTGTAATTCCCAACAGTACATAACCTTGCCCATATGCATTGCCCCCCCATTTGTAATTCCCGCTCCAGGGGCAGATTTTGAAAGTGCTAGTTCACTCCGAGATCAGATAGGATCTGCGCAAAATCTTGCAGTTGCAGTGCTTGTAGATGTAGAAAGCTGCTGTACAAATGCTCAAATCAAATATGCTGTAGTACAACCTACTTCATTAGATTTTAAACCTAAACATATATTCTTTGCTACTCTTTTGTGTGTGTCTTATGTCTGTGATCTAGGGACATCCACTGTTTGCACTCCAGAACAGTACAAAGACTGTGCAGATCCCGCCTTAGGTAAGATCACACACCAAAATGGGAGAAAATCTTTCTTTCAGCTGGGTTTTATAGACTGTGTGTTTGGCACCCGCTGCAGGACTAACACACAGATGTTTGAATAATGCGAAGGCAGCATGAATATATTTATCATTTCTTAGATGGGAAATCTGTAATGAAAGTTTGTTAGGCATAGTGCTCTGTATTATTTTGTGGCTCGCTGAGCCCCTACTTCAGACTGTGCTCCTTTAGCCGATAGCCGATAGTCTTCTTCTGTCGTTTCATGAATGTACTGCTTGCTCCTATGCTTCAGATTTCCTTGTAGAAAAGGACAATGACTACTGTGTGTGTGAAACGCCCTGCTCCATGACTCGGTATGGGAAGGAGTTGTCCATGGTGAAAATCCCCAGCAAAGCTTCAGCAAAGTATCTTGCCAAGAAGTTTAACAAAACAGAACAATACATTGGGTGAGTAGCAGATCAACAAAGCTTCTGAATATTTTATTCGTTGTGGAGGTGTATGTGAGTGTACTGTATATAAGTTTTTCAGCCTCAGCCTTCGTCTGTGTTTGTATCTTTTAACCACCATATCTTCACTATACACTTGATTTGCTTGTTAACTCACACATGTTGGCAATTACAGGATGTATTAAATCGCATTCTTAGCATTCTGTGGACTAAAGACATGTTATAATCCATGTCTATTTTGAATATCAAAATGAAAGTGACTTCTACTGCCCTTGTTTTTCCTTGTGTGCCAGGGACAACATACTGGTCATGGACATCTTCTTTGAGGCTCTGAACTATGAGAAGATTGAACAAAAGAAAGCGTACGAGCTTGCTGGATTATTAGGTGAGATCAATCATCTGTCCACAGAAGAACTGTTGCTAGGGCAACCTGTTCAGATTTGGATGGAGAGATGCGTGCCATTAGAGATGCTTATTAGGGTTGAGCATCAGGAATGAGGTTCGACGTGTGATAACAATATTGAGTGTTATGATGGCAATGTGTCTTTGGTTTCTGGATAGACTCATAGCAAGTACAGTAGCATATGAAGACACTGACAAATGGAATATCTCCATTCCAACATTGTTTTACCGACACAAATAATACACCTGGCTACTATGATACTGGGTAATTTCATGGCAACAGCAGGCATACAGTTCACTCATCATTCTAGCAGACCATCTTTTTTTGTGGTCTTTTTGACTTAATTTATGATAGGACAGCGAAGGTGGTGACAGGAAGCGAGTGGGGAGAGAGAGAGACGGGTAAGGGCCGGCAAAGGACCCGGGCCGGCATCGAACCCGGGTCAGCCGCATGGTAGACGAGTGCCCTACCGGTTGGCCACGGCAGGGCCTAGCAGACCATCTTATGCCGGGCGTACACTGTGCGACTTTTACTGTAATTTTTGCCACGATTTGTCACTCGCACAATTTTTTGAGAATCGGGCCGATTTCTTGCTCAATCGGAGGTCAATTGTGTGTCTCGGATCGTGTGATGTGCATGGGTTAGCGACAAGCGATTAAATCTCACGATCGTGCAATCATAGGGTTGCAAGAAAATCAAAATTGTTTGAAATCCTGGTCTCCCCTCGTGAGAAATTTCATAATTTCATGATTTCCTACTCTCTATGCACTTTACCCTTAATGCACTTTATTATCTCAGCATAATCTGTTCTGCTGTGTAATGTCTGCTGGGACCCTCTCTGTTTACTGCTGTGTCTGTCTACCCATAGTTATATTTATTGTATGTGCTTTGCAGCTGTGTGTCTTGTCCATTGTCTGCATTTGTTTTGTTTTGATGCTGAGGGATATGCTACAAAAAATTCCCATCAACTTTGACATGGCAAATAAACTCTTGAACTTGAATTTGAAAATCGCTCAGTTGAAGCAGTGCTATGACCCGATTTGACACTACACATGCACAAATTGACAGGGCAGTGTGATTCGCTCTTAAGCGCCTCGTCATCTCCACATCATGTGCGTGTTTCCCTTCCCCATTTTGTCATCAGCCGTTCCGGAAAACAAGCCTGTCTTGTTGCACAGTGTGAGCATTCTGCTCGCATCCGACCCTCGACTCCTATAGTGTGAGGACGTGAGTCGTGAGATGTGAACTTTTAAATCGTGAAATTCAATTAAAGCACACTGCTAAGTCATTCCATTGTTTATTTTTTAAACTGCTGTTGCTCAAAAACTATCAAGAGTCTTTGTACCAGTCAGATTCAGATTACAGACCTCTCTAAAAAATTCAACCAAGTTTATAGGTTAAATAGTTCATTAAAAAAATTGACATCTTGAGACCTATGCACTGACCTGTCAACACACTAACTTCTAAATGAATGGGAAAATCCCATAGGGATTTTTAAACTGATGCCATTCAAAAACTATAAAAAGTTGGCACAGGAAACTTGCACCAGTCAGATTCCAGTCCTCTTTAACAAAGTTTCAACCCAGTTTATAGGTGAAAGTGTTCGCGTTTATGATTGAAAAAAGCTTTTAATCACTCTAATGTCTAGTGGGGTGACATCACTGTTCTGAGCCATTGTTTTCTATAAAGTCACAGAAAATTGACAAAAGCGAAATAAAAAAACCACAAGAGGTACGGACACGCAAGACCAGGATTTACAAAATGAGCCAGTAGTTTTAGTGTTTGAATGGTGGCTCTATCTCGAAAGGCCTAGGAGATACGTTTTCAAATTTCCAGACTTGCTTAAGACAAATTGGCCAATTTGGATAACAAATTTACTAGCTTGGAGGTGAAATTTTCTCTGATATATTGGAAGTACAGGATAACTGTAAAACTCAATCAATCAAATCAATCATTTAACTCAAGGCATGGTGTAAAGTAATCTCATTTCCAAAAATTGCACTGTATCACTTTAAGTCAATGCAGTGACAGAGTTGCTCATCATTTGAAGGAGTAGATTGCCATTGTGTTGCATCATGTTTCACATTCAACATAATAGGTCAGTGCATTGACACAACACAACATCAAAACAGCTACTCATCAGTAAGACAAGGAGGTTGGAAGTTTGTGCATAAATAGATCGTACATTTCCTTATCACATCGACAAATCTGATAATTACAAGTTAACTGGCTTACATTTGGTGCCTACAAGTTGACCACAAATGTAGTCTATTTAGTGTAGGCTAGTAGCTCCTTGGAACGCTTCACTTTATGTTGTTTTATAGATGGCCACATACATTAGCTTGTCAATTATGTTTCCTGTTATGTTTGCTCTGTATGTTCAGCATGGTTTGCAGAGTAGGCTACCTTTGCTTGTAACAACTCATCTCTCATACCGTACATCCATCCAGAATATGTTAAATAACAAATGTGTTCTTACTTGCCTGGGTTTTTCGCCCACATCTCTCTCTCCCTGTCTCGTTCTGCCCTCTCCCACCGATCTCTCTCTCTCTCTCTCTCTCTCTCTCTCTCTCTCTCTCTCTCGCTCCTTTGCATTCTCCCTCTCCAGGCACTAGAATGTTCATTTCACATAGCCACTGGCAGATACTCCATCTGATTGCCAGTATTTTGATATTCCACGCATGAATTCATACTAGATTATGAAAACACAGTTTATCGCAGTTCTGGGTAGAGTTTTGCGCGATGTTTATCATGCATGTTCTTTGTATTGCATATTTCACAACCTGTATCAGACATAATGTATTCTATCAACCTCTTACTGTATTCTCTCTGCCTGTTTTATGACATATTGCAAATCGGGTATTGGACAGTTTTCACCAAACAACATCCCCTGAATATAACAAAAGAAAAATGATTTTTTGACATTTTGTCATTCATTGAATATGTCAGGGTTGCATAAAACAGTTTATCTGAATTGCCACCATTGAAATTTTAGTTAAAGCGTGTGAATGTGGGCAATTCCTCAAAGTTAGATAAGGACTCAATTCGCTCGAGGGGTGCTGTTCAGCTCCCAATTCACACAGATCTGGCAACGTTTGATAGAAATTGATTTATTTACATCACATTACATTTCACACCCTCAAGTAGACCTATAGCGGTTTCTAACATCAACCTCTACTGAGAGTGTATGGAGAGTATCCACTTATAAATGAACACATAGTAGAGTAGAGTAGAGTAGAGTAGAGTAGAGTAGAGTAGAGTAGAGTAGAGTAGAGTAGAGTAGAGTAGAGTAACTTTATTAATCCCCAGGGGGAAATTCAGGATAGTATAGAACAGTATATTTATTTCCGCTATATACTAAATGTATAAAGATAAGCCCTTATAATATGGAATTGAGTGGGGTGGGAGCTCAGCAACTGCCACTGCCTGGTCCATCATTCACACTTACAAAGCCATGTATTATAACAATTAAAGACACACTGATGAACTCATTAATAGACATTCACTGGCAACAAGATAGCAGCAACATGTTTTCTTAATCTGTCCTTTAGAAAAAACATGTTGTTACATTTTTTTCTCTCCATTAATGTAGAGTTAGTTGTTTCCTCCCTGTGGAAATGGGCGACTCTTAAACAGGAGAGCTATTGATGTGAGAAACTGTAGAAGGCAGCCAGGGCTGGACTGGCCATCTGGCATAGCAGGCATTTCCCGGTGGGCCCCGCACCCTCATGGGCCCCTATTTTCAGAAATAAATACAAATTATTATTATTGTTATTATTATTACTATTATTATTATTATTATTATTATTACATTTCTAACAAGAGTGCGGGCCCACCAGTGAGTCAGTTCTGCGCTGCTAATTATGAGAGGCCCCTTCAAGCCAAAAGTGCCCGGGCCCGATTTCTCCCCCCAGCCCAGACCTGAAGGCAGCCCTGGGAGCGGCGTGGAGGCTTTGAGGTGTGGCAGAGCTACAGGCCTGGGCTTCACTAATGAGCCTCGTCGCCAACTCCACACGCTGCGTCACCTCGTGTTAAACAGGCCACCATTAGAGTACACATCTGAGCATATAGGCTGCACATGAGAAAGCACACACAAGAACACAAACACAAAATACACACACACACACACACACACACACACACACACACACACACACACACACACACACACACACACACACACACACACACACACACACACACACACACACACACACACTGAGACAGGGACAAAGACAGACAGATAGACAGACATAGAGAAATAGAGGCAAAATAGACCATATTTAGCGTGTGTGAATCAGATCAACAGACAATAATAGTTTGCAGGGTGGCACACAGAAGCTAACAGCAAAACCAGACAACTCTTAAAGACGGTAACAGTTTAAAGCTGTGTGACATCATGCATGCATGCCTATTGCAAACACCAAACCAGTTGATCCCCTCTATCCCTAAGGTTGACAGCAACCTGCATACATACAGACAAGTCAGAGCACAGTTGAGAGATCAAAGCAGCCCGACAGTCCTTTGGAGACTGACAAACAAACAGCATTCTTAGCTCAGAGGATGACAGGCATGCACACACACTGAGAGAAAAGCCAGATGGCTGTACAGAGTGCACTGCAGACCTGTCATACCACGGGAGACAGACAGACAGACAGACAGACAGACAGACAGACAGACAGACAGACAGACAGACAGACAGACAGACAGACAGACAGACAGACAGACAGACAGACAGACAGACAGACAGACAGGCAGGCAGGCAGGCAGGCAGACAGGCAGATTAGCTTGTCAATTATGTTTCCTGTTATGTTTGCTCTGTATGTTCAGCATGGTTTGCAGAGTAGGCTACCTTTGCTTGTAACAACTCATCTCTCCGTACCGTACATCCATCCAGAATATGTTAAATAACAAATGTGTTCTTACTTGCCTGGGTTTTTCGCCCACATCTCTCTCTCCCTGTCTCGTTCTGCCCTCTCCCACCGATCTCTCTCTCTCTCTCTCTCTCTCTCTCTCTCTCTCTCTCTCTCTCTCTCTCTCTCTCTCTCTCTGTCTCTCTCTCGCTCCTTTGCATTCTCCCTCTCCAGGCACTAGAATGTTCATTTCACATAGCCACTGGCAGATACTCCATCTGATTGCCAGTATTTTGATATTCCACGCATGAATTCATACTAGATTATGAAAACACAGTTTATCGCAGTTCTGGGTAGAGTTTTGCGCGATGTTTATCATGCATGTTCTTTGTATTGCATATTTCACAACCTGTATCAGACATAATGTATTCTATCAACCTCTTACTGTATTCTCTCTGCCTGTTTTATGACATATTGCAAATCGGGTATTGGACAGTTTTCACCAAACAACATCCCCTGAATATAACAAAAGAAAAATGATTTTTGGACATTTTGTCATTCATTGAATATGTCAGGGTTGCATAAAACAGTTTATCTGAATTGCCACCATTGAAATTTTAGTTAAAGCGTGTGAATGTGGGCAATTCCTCAAAGTTAGATAAGGACTCAATTCGCTCGAGGGGTGCCGTTCAGGCAGGCAGACAGGCAGACAGACAGGCAGACAGACAGACAGACATAAATGCAAGCAGGAAGACATTACATTACATTACATTGCATTTGGCAGACGCTTTATAACCAAAGTGACTTTCAAAAGAGGACATAATCAAGCCAACATCACAAGCAAATACAAAGTGCACAGGAGATATACAGAACAACAAGTGCAATTGCAAAGAGGGGTTAGTTTTTTTGTTTTTTTATTAATAAAGAGGAAATAACGAGTACACACACACACAAACACACACTCACAAACTAAACTAAACTAAACTAAACTAAACATCATGTCAGGAGTCTGCCCTGGGGCAAGGCCAGTTCAAGCATTAGTCTAGTAGATTCTCTCGAAAGAGGAATGTCTTTAGTTGTTTCTTGAAGGCTGCAAGAGATGTGCTTAGTCTTGCTGCCTCTGGGAGACTGTTCCACCACTTGGGTACCACAACGGAGAACAATCTTGACTGGGAGTACCTAGAGCGACTGGATGGCAGAGCCAGACGGCTTGTGCTGGATGAGCGCAGTTCTCTTCCAGTAACATAAGGCGTTAGTAGGTCAGGCATAAAGGCAGGCAGGCCGACAGACAGACACATAGGCAGACAGACAGAATATAGTCAAAAACAGAAAACCGCACAGTCAGTAAGCACCAAGAAATAGGAATGTCGACAAATATTATTACTTTCCATTACCAAACTGTTAGGATGAAGATGGCAGGCCGCATGGAGACATGACTCTTGTGAGACATAATGATGAATGGTGTGAGATATCAGCACTGCTCCTCTGACATTTATTGACTGTTGAGTGGCACGTAGATGCTCTCTGTGGGTTTCCCTTCACACCAAAGTTGATGTCCTCTTCCTTTCTCTCCTCTTGTTTAGGCGACATCGGTGGACAAATGGGCCTGTTCATCGGTGCCAGTGTTTTAACAATATTGGAAATATTCGACTACTTGTACGAGGTATGAAATGATATTGTTTATGTCTGCCCTTGTCTGTTCCATAAATGTTGTGTTAATATGAACTATATTAATATTAACTAAATATAAAAATTGTACTCGGACCAATCGAATATTTCCCTTCCCTGTGTAGGTGTTTAAGGATAAGGTAGTGGGTTATTTCATACGCAAGAAAAGACCGCAGCGCTGTCCAAGCGACAACTTGGTAACTAATATTCCTGGCTGTCTGTGCATGCATTATTGAAGCTGTGTGGTGTGAGATTTCTTTCGTTCGTTTTCTGATGAATGTAACATATTGCATGCTGAGGCAGTGCCTGTTCCTCTGATGGAGATCAGCATGCTTTATTCTGTGTTACTGCCCTCAAGCTGTGAGTCAGTGCTACTGCATGGTCTGTGTGCTATATGGTTGCGTCTCCTGAAAGGATGGTTATTATTTTTAGCTTTTTATTTTCCTTTTTTCAATTTTGTTCTTTCTATGGATTACAGAGGCATGATTTTCTCTTAATGGTTTTATCAGGTTAACTTAACATCCGTTGTAGTTCTCCAAAATCTTTTTTTTTTTTTTAAAGGAGAATTGGCATGCATGTAGGACAGGACAGGCATGCCGTTCTTGATGAGACTTTGCTCATAGTCTGTGTAACGCTATTTGTAATTGTGGAATGTGTTGAATAAGTGGAAGTTACAGACACAAATATAAATCTTTCCCCTTAAAAATATGTAGAGTTTGAACAGAGGGAGGCTGAGGATATTTTGACAATGTCCAGTTGGCACATCAGAGATCTGGTGAAACGTTAACTAATTTAATGACTGACTGACAGTGACTGAAAGCTAGACCCTTCCTTGCTTCACTTTCTGACAAAGAGATATAACTTAACTTACATTGCGACCTTCACATAGTGACTCTTGAAGATGTGTATTTACATTAACACAGAGATGAAAAGAATGCCCGGTACTTAAGAACATGCACATGACTGAAGTACCTCCCAGATGATATAATATACAGAGTACACACCAAATTAAAACACCTAATTCAACACACGAACCCTGATATCTTATATTTGCTTTCAGAAATCAGATTTGTTGCAGAATAACTGTTAGCGGTAGGTTGTAGGTTTGTATGCAAGATTTCACTGCTAGCACTTAGAGGGCTACATTTTCTTTGTCAAACTCTGAATGTTATCCAGAGTGTGCAGAATATGTTTTCTTTTAACACAGCCTTTTGCCACACACGTGACATGTTATGGCCTTAACACTCTAGCACATGAAATCAGAGTCAGTGGCAAAGCTGTTGCATGTATTTGAGGCTCAGAGGAACTTTTTAAGTCAGACTGTTGTCTTCCGTTCATCCTCTCTCTCCTCTTGTCCAGAGAAGGTTCAAATAAAGCACTTGGCAATGTTGTGACTGCTGTATTATGATAGTGGCACACATTTGCTGGACTGTATACCTTACAAAATATGGGCACTTGTGGATGCAGGATGCAAAGGATGTGTGCATTGCTGTATAGTGACACATCCATTGGTTGGTGTTGTATATAACAGCTGGCTAATCCTTTGTGCTGTGTTTAACTGGTGCAGTGTGGTGAATGATGTTAAATTCCGTCTCTGTATTAGGTATAGTAAATGGTGTATGGTGTACAGTAGTTGTCTGTGGAAATGGTGTATTATTTATGTTGGTATGGTGTATATTAGATATTGTACATGCCGTGAAGTTGGTGTCGTATGTATGATAGAGGATTGTGGATTGTAAAGTTACAAATATGTTACTTCATGATGGTTATGATGAGCCTGGTCCTGACCATCCCATAATACTACCATTTCATTTCGTAGTGGAGCCAATCCTTTGGCGGAAGTACGTAGGATGGCTCGCGAGGCTAGGTTATGATGAGATTCAGTGCACAACATTTAATTCTTAAAGCACTAAAATACAGAGCTGTACAAATCCTGACTTTGACAGGTATGAGGTAGTAAAATACGGAAACCACTGAAGTCATTGTTTTGCTCTCTTTTGTAGATTTCGAATTTGTCTTTGAATTAAGACTTCAATGTGTTCCTGATCAGATATATATTTCGTTGATTGAACATTTTTAAATCTGGTGCAGCATACATTTGACAGATCAGGATATGCCAAGCAAAAACACTTAAACAGACAGTTTGGTAAAAGTAGCGGATGTTATTAGTCGAAGTAATGTGATAGTCAGAGGTTTTATTTGATCTAATATAATCTTTGCCTTCCTTTTTGGTGTTCATGCCATTTGGTCATCATTAACTCATGGAATATTTTCAGCATTCTGGATTTTAGCATGTGAAATGGACCCTTCATTTTTCTTTTTCATTTTACCACTGTCGTAGTTATAAATGGTCACGTGTCATGACATATTCATATGAACATGAATACATTGAGTAGTAGGTTGTGCAGCAGACATTCACGTCATGTATTTTGCACCGTCTTATCGCATACAGACACCGTTGTGCAATGACGATTAATCCAGGAAACATTTCAAGTTAGCTTTCTCCAATGACCACACACTGAATGGCAAAATATAATAAGGAGAGAAGACGAAATTCTCTTTCATACCTCTCCACCTACAATTCATTCCTGTTGCCCTCCCCTCATCAAACATGGCAAGCCATGGCTCCATGTTTGGATTTACAATGAGCCAGTGTAATGTGACCTTTTTCATGCATCCGAAAGTCTTACGTCAACAGCAACATATCCACTGTACCTAGCAGTAACAATAGCCTTGAAGAATAAAAGGCTGTTTTTTTTTTTTTTTTAAGCGCTCGAGTTACATTCTACATTATTCTATAATTTTAGTTCCATTTCAGTCATCCTCATCCTTCTTTTCATCATGTCTATTCCAGGAATTTCCAGAGAACCCAACCAGCCCTGGTGTCACGCCCAATCATGCCCCAAGGTAGCCACCCCACTAATAATAGACCCTTCCCTCCCTCCCACTCTGTCCTCTTCCTGCTGACATTCTGGACACCATTTCACATTTCATTTCCCCCGCAATCGATTTACACCTTCTGTTAAACATGAGTGTGATAGATATTGATGATAACTAACCACCAGCTACATTTTCAGATTAATCAGGGTTTTGGTGATGGAAGCCTTGTTTTCACTAATACACACCTGAAATTGAACATCTTCAATATACATTGGAAGTTTATTGAAGACAATCCAGCATGATTTATAATAACAAGCCCAAGGACAGCTGTTTCATGGCTAAAATGCCTGTTCTTTAGTGTTTTTAAATGTATTTTTATTATTATTAGATAGTGTGAGACTATAAACTGTCTTTGTGTTGGCAGGTTCCTTATTCCTATAAGAAATCACTAACAGAAGTGTCTTGCACTTTGAATAATAGTGCACATCAGTTGTACTTATTTTCTTAGAAATATGATGTGCTTGAAAGTCTTGTAAAGTACATTAAACAAGAACCTGAGGCTTTTTCAGAAACATGTACCCAGCATCTAATGGAAATGTCCTTCACTGAGGAGTGCTAGGGGCTGTCAGGATCAACTTTAGTCTGAACCCTTTACTCAATCTCACTGTATGTTTGCAGGCAAATACAGACTGAGTCTCTTAACAAAATGTAATTTGTTTGACACGGGCTGCTGTTGCAATACCTTTAGCATCTACCTGGAATATAGATGGTTTAGGATATCACCGCTGAGAAGTCGAGAATGAGTCATACAGTTGGGAGAAAACATTGTAGCCAGTAGGTCTCTGCAATGATTCACCTACACATTGTGGCAATGGAGACAGGGGGCAATACACAGTCAGGACTGAAACAGTGTGGTGTCCAGTGCACTTTGTGATGCCATTCTGACAGTGTTGGACATTAGCTGCATTACACATTCTAAGTATTAGCAGAGGCGTGTCTTACCACCAGGCAGGGCCCCCAAGCCCCTAGACGGCAAATAACAACTCAGAAATGACTACAGTAGTGGCAATTTTGTTTCAAATGTTAATTTTTTCCATTTTCGCTTGGGGCCCCTGCTGACCCTAGAATCGCCTCTGAGCATTAGGAAAGTTGCATTGATATATTACACATCTATTACGAGAGGCCCATTGGCATGGCACAGAAGCCATATTAGTGAGTTTGATTGAGACATACAGTGCTTTCTTTGTGTACTGAAAATGATTCGGAAATGGACTACAAAGGAAAACACTGTAGTGTAGGGCATGGTATTAAGTTTCTTTGAACACAAATTATTTTTCTGTAAGTACAACCAACCGTGTGTCTGAGAGGAGCAGAGGCTCAGCAACATATGAAGCCGTATTGGAGTGTACACATCAGCTTGGTGGCAGCACGGACGGCCATTTCTGAGGGCATTGTAATGGAACCTGTGCCCAATAACATCACTAGATGCATTCCTTTGTGATGTCATCACAGGTCTGCATGCAATGAGCTTGCACCTAAAATGCAGCAAAAAAGGCAAAATGGCCTCTTCCGTTCCGCCAGTCTAGCTGCTGTCTGCCGGCTGCATCTCCCGGCCACATCTGATGAAGTCTGTGCTGAAACAACCACAGTCATGCTCTAGCAAACAAATCCGATGGCACTGCACCCTCAGGTGTAACGAGTGGGGAGTGGATGGGGCGGGGGGCACTGTTGATAAAGACTGTGTTCAGGACTAAACCATGCCTTCTTGTTCCCCTCTCCCTCTTCCACTATTGTTTTTTCCCCTTTCCCTTTTCCCTCTCTCTCTTTATCCCTCTGCGCATGCCGTGTCATGCAATTTCCACAACCGACAAAACCCGTTACCTCAACTTCAACATATTTTTGTGTGCATTTGTGGCCCTTGTTCTTTGTCTCTTTTGATGTTTCTTTCATCTTTTCAATGTTTTCACATCCCCCTACGCATGCTTTTGTATTCATTCCATTCCTGTTTTTATGTTGTTTTATGTTGTTCCTCTGACAAATGTCATATTTGCCACTTCCTGATTCTCCCCATTGGACCCCTTTGAAATAATTTCCCTGGTTCCTCTCTTTTCTGGTTTGGTTTTCACTGTTTGCCGCCTATTCTTCCTCTTTCACCCTGACTCCCCTCCATGCTCCCCACCTCCCCTAACACATTTTGAACCCCCGTCCCCTCCCGACCCTTTTTGTCTTTCAGAGCACCTGTGACACACTCCGGAGTCACTCGGACAGTCTCGGATTCTCGTCGAACATGCTACCTCGTCACCCGACTGTAGGCAACTTCGAGGAGTTTGCCTGTTGACGACTCGAGCGGCAGGGCCGGGTGGGTTCAGGACAACTAGGGATAGACAGTATACTGTGAAGTCATTCATTCAATAAACAAACAAACAAACAAACAAAAAAACAGAACTTGGTAGGCCTAATTGAAAACCTCCAATCACATGACGAATTTTTGAATCCAACATTCAATAAATGCCTGACATAGAAATTATATTTCACCCATCAAGTCCAAATGTGTGACACTTCTGAACCAAAACTCAGGTTTTACTGCCACCTAGGGGCACCAGTGTGACACGCCATCATGTCATTGTGTTTGTAACCCTGCCACACTACATTGTTTTAGTCGCTACGGCAGGTTGAAGACCCCAATGAAGACAAAATGTCATCAGAGAAAAAAAAGATTAGATGAATAGTTTTTCGAAGTCCTCCATCAGTGTTGTTGTTATTGTGACAAAATTAGCCCATCCTTGTGAAGATGAAGGAGAGGTTGGAGATGAGACCCAACTGATTCCGTTTGGAATGTTCCTCTGACTCATTCTTATCCTATCAATCAGACGCACATGCAGCAGATGTTCAGGTACAAACTTAAAGGAGGACAGAAGATCAATTTGGGCTGCTTATATGCTACTTATAAGGTCTGAGGAATTAAAGTGATACCGGTACTCACAATCTGTCTGCTTAGTAAATAGTTGCCCATTGCCTCGTTCATTTTCGAATTTTCTTTTTTTTAAGCTGTTGAAGCTTATTGTCCTCATGCCTCTTGCTCCCTTCATGCAAGTTCGATCTTTTGATTATGACATTTATGAATCTGGCTGCCTTCTCAGGCCTAGGTCATTCCATTATTAGAGTTCATTTTTATAATGAAAATGTCCATGGCGGGTATTGACATTGTTCTTTTTTTTCTGCAGTAAAACAGATGAAATTTCTATAACAGGATTTATATATATAAAATATATATTGTACTAAGGACCAACACAAAATGGCAGTATGTTACAATGTTCTAAAAAGTTGGTCAAGAAGCACCAATTAATTTCAATTTATTGACATGATGAAAATCAATTTTGCGAGTATTAATTCTAGTGAAATCTCCTTAATAATACTGTGACATAATTTGCACAACTTTGCACTTTGCAAGGCATTCATATTGGAGGCACTGACACAAAGTGGTCTCATCTCATATCACAAAACATACAGGTTTTGCACAACTACTACAAGTAGTAGGGTCAACATCACGAGTAAACTTTTTCCCTCCTCCTCGATTCACCCAGTGTAAATTAAACCATCTATTACAAGCATTTATTCTGACTTGCACAACCTACTTTTTAAATCCCCCTCATTCCCACAAGCAACTGCAGACATGTAAAGTAGACCACAAGTGTCTTCCATTTGTCATGGAGTCAGAATCCTTTGACCATTCACTGAGAATAAGAGCTTTGTTTTAGATGAGCAGGTCATGACACACTAGCTTAGAGCAAGCCTAGGAAGTAGTGCCCATCCTTACTATATTATTTATTGCATTTAAGAGCACTGTATTATTGCATTGTTATATACAACTGGATTTCTAGTACATGTATCACTGAAAACAGTTAAGTCGTCGAGTGTAAATGAAGCACTATAATAAACATATATTTAACCATCTTGCTATGTACATATCTTTTTATCTCTGCGTCAGTCTAATTTATGGCAGTATAGCACTGCCACAGTTTGTCTAGCTTATGCTGTATTAATCTTGATGTATTGCCACATTTCTTGTTAATCGAAGATACACATTATATGTTTCCAGTACTGACACTGTGCTCCTTCACGAGTGCTCTTTTAAAGATTGTGATGATGTGGTTTAAACACCATCTGTGTGGTTAACGCCTGGACTGTTTACCTTGTGCATTAACTGTCAGCAGGGTGATTGGCTCTTCATATGGTGAATGATCTCTTATTGTGGCCAGTGTTTGTCATAATCTGATTTGCTGTAATTGCAGCCCTGATACACCGTGAAGTGCTCTGGGGTGCATTTCTCGAAAGTGTAGTTGTTAGCCAGTTAGCAACTTGGGTAGTTACCAATGGGACACTGCATTGCAAACAACCAAGTAGCTAACGTAGTTAGCCACTATGGTTTCGGGAAACTCACCCCTGATTTGTTCAGCTTTATTCAAAGTGCAAGAGCATCCAATATCAGTACAGTATAACTTTCAGCTCTCAATGTACTACAGCTGTATGGCAACAGCACTGATCTTTTTTTTTTTTTTTATGTTTTTCTCATTTTGATTGGCACCCTTTGTAACAATTGTAACAATATACTGAGGAAGCCATTTGTATACTGCAGTGTTACATCTCCGAATCCAGTTGGATCAGACAATAATGGTTTTGGTTTAAGCAATAGAATGTGTTCTACACCTAAACTGTTAAAAAAAAATAACCCCTAGATTACAGTCTACTGCAAGAAATATGTCATAACTGTTAACTTGATAGTTAATATCTGGTAACATACAGAGTATAAACAAGAAAGGGTGAAGTACACATATTTGAGAGGTGCTGTATTTAATGAACACATTTCAGAGAAGTTGATAACTGATTACTGATAACTGATTTTTGGGATATGCCAATATAATAGTATATCTTGATTTTTAAATATCAACCCTGCTTAAATCTAAATGGGGCACATATCAAATAAACCTCTCCTCTTTTGTTGTTGTTGTTACGTGTCATTCATTTAGTTTATTAAACTTGAACTGTAATATGTGACCGATACCTACGCTGTACTTGTCAACTGAAAGTCACATGAGAGGAGGTATCTTTACCAATCGATCAGATATAAGATCGTGACATTTTATTTGATTATACGTCACTTATTCAGATGGAGAAAGCTGATGTGAGATATGAATGTACTGTAAATGTTTCAGTCAACCTCTGTAGGCCATGTGCCTAATGACTATTTATGTGTGGTGTATAACAAAAACGTCTGTATTTTTCCTAAACAGTGTGACAGGGTTATGATTGTGCAAATTACAATTAGACCCATGGCATGGAGGGGAATCAGAAACCTCTGTCTGTGATGTTGAACGGGAAATTGTTATGAGCTCAGAGAAAAGTGAGTTCCTAAGACCAACAGTGTCCAAGTGAAAGTAACTATTCTTACCACAGTGGTTCAAAGACTTTTCCGATGTAACCTCACATGTGAACATGAGTTATAGTGTACTCCTGTGCACTTGTGCAAAATAACTTCAAAAGAAGTTTCACTCATCTTATTCCAGTGTCATACTGACTGACCCGGTGAGGGTAATTTTTTATCTTTAAAGGATGTCTGGGTTGTTGAACTATACCAGAAGACTGATTTGAACAGTTTCACACAACATGCAACACCCCTGTGAAAAGTCCACTCTGAGAGTCAATAACACTATGGACAGGCAAGATGCTTGACTTGGAAGTGTTCCAGCTGTGTGTGGTACAATTTCCATGCATCTCTACAAGAGAATAGCAATTTCCCCCTTACGTGCTTTATAAATATGGATGATACTGCATAAATTTGCAAGCTCTTGCGATAAGAATGTTTCTTTCCCCCCAGTTTTTACTCACTGCACACATAACTCTCTCCAGTCATCTTGTATGTTAACCCATACCATAACTTGTAAATACACCTATAAATAAAACCATTGTTCCTCTTACTTGGGCCATTTGACATCAATGCTTAAAAAACGTGGAACATTTTCCTTCTTAACCCATTTTGTCCTGAGCCCTTTTTGGGAAAGGGTGCCATCTGCCAATTAAATCCTAAATATCTCAACCTATGAAGTACAAACAAACATTAAATAAGTTGCATTTATAAGCTAGGACCCTCATTTTGCATTAGAATGTGTTCATTCAGCTCTAACATACCCATATTTTTAATAAACTCCCTAAAATCTCAAGAACCTGAGTGCAGCGTATATGTGTCTCCAGGCTAAAATGGGATAACTGACCAATACTTAATCGGATACTTGACACAACTGCTGCTACAACTCTTCATGTACTGGTTTCTGTTGTCACCTTAAGTGACCAACTCAATAGGCCACTCACCTCTTTATCAGATGCTGGCAGCGATATACAAATGCAAAAAAGAAAACCTTTAAAGTCCAAATCCAAAGTCATTCATGTGATTACTGACAAAATGGTTTGGCTACAGGGGACATAATTGCCATTTCAGAATTAATTTTTACAAATGCAATAATAAGTGCCTCATATTTGATGTCCTCCAACGTTTTATTTTCAACTGAATGAAATGCCTAATAATAAAACATTTTAAAAAGAAAATCACAAAATACAAGGCAGAGCAAAACATGTCGTATCCCAAATAAATGAAAGCACAGCAATGCAATCATGTAAAAAAAATCCTGACATTCTGTTGTAATGGAAAGAATTGTTTTAATCCCAACACGTGAACATTCAATCATAAATAAATACATGCCTTCTAAAATGTCATGTTTACATATAAAATTAAAATTATGTGGTCTCAAACAAAAAAGGGAAACAAATTGGGCATGACAACAAAAATATTGCAACTGGATGGGTTACACTTCCTAACTTCATTTACAATAATAAAAACCCAAAAAGGTAAATTGATGTTTGAGAGAAATCACATAGCGGCAAAGCCAATATCATGTCAAAAACATCAAGACTTTGTTAATTGAAAAAAAAAATCTAACCTAAATAAAATATTTAAGAACTGACTCTTAGGTCTGGTCCACTTTTAATAAACAATGCCATTGCTGTAGTATGCAGGACATGGATGTTTGAGACCTTTAACTTCAGATGAACGCTCAGAGAACTTAAATCGCCCGTCATTCATAACTAAACTACAAAGTGCACTGAAATGAGAAGGTTTTGCAGTGATGCATGTCCACGTCAAATGAGAGCTAGCTGGTGGCACAGCTAGTCGCTAATTATTAAAAAAAAAGTCTGTCTGAGAGACACTGATTGTTTTGACCCTGCTTCAAGTGTGAAACACATTAAATTATACAGATACAACAGAAATGTGGATCCAAACCATCAAACATTGATCAAAATTTGATCAGTCAGGCTTTCAATCTGGGCACTCACATTATTTGAACAGCAGGAGCTTGCATGGCCAACCACTAACCCATATCAACCCAGTAGAATACTGCAGACTATATGACCTTTATATAAAATTAATTTTAAAAATCCATGTACCTCAACTATACAGTTGAGAACAGATGTGTAAAATGCTCCCTATGGTTTTGAGAGAGGTCAGATAGTGCTAAATGAATTTGGCAAGTGGCTCAGGCTGTGTACAACGCTACATGATCTAACTTATGAAAATATAGTAGTGCGTGTGAAAGGCTGAACCTGGCAGCACACATCAAGTCCTGTGATGCCAACCAAAAGGTCAGAGGTCAAGGTCAGACACAAAGAGAAAAGAGGAACTACAGTAGAAAGGGGTCCTACAGGGGAGAGAATAGAGGAGTGTTTCACAAAACGTCACACAGCCACTAGTGGGTCACACATGCCAAACATATTTCATGTACTCACTGAAAGAAATGCAAGTGACCTGCTGTTGCGGGAACAAAAAAAAAATCTGTGGACAAGGTATGCACTGATGTGGCTACAAACTTAGTCTGCCGATAGGAAAATATAGTGAGAGAAAAGTCTTTTGGGACACAGCTAGAAGTCTTTTGGAGAATGGATGACTCATGGTGAACCTGTTTGATGAATCCTCAGAGTGGGAATGACAGTGCTGATTGTTGTTGACGGTGGCTCAGTGAGTTTGGCATCTATGGTGGGCAGAAGTCAGCAAAGTATGGGTGCTGCAAAGCCTCCTCGGCTGATATTCGCTGCACAGGGTTGCACTTCAGCAGATTCTGCAAATCAGAGGAGTGGAAACACGTGTTCAATCAACTGTGTGGGTAATGAAGCGGTTCAGTACATAAACAAGATGCAATCCTGTTTTCAATTCAACACACTTGAGTACTTAATCCCTGTATGCATTTTGCTGAACAGTGTAACTAGGCAACTGTGGTTAAAATGATGATGTGCTGAAGAGCCACTACAGGTAGTATACAATGACAATAATTTCTCCAAGACTTCCGGCTATGTGGTCTACAATAAATACGGGGACATACAATAAACAGATGCAATCATTGTGCATGGGTTAAGATTTTGGTGATTTACAATAGACTGTCTGGGAAATAATCTTTAAGCTGGATCTTCATAGGCAACAAATGGTCTGAAAGATGGCGAGTTGCTGATGCGCAAGAAGCAGACATCATGAGGGGGCACTTTTCGCACTCGCATAGCACAACAGTTTTCAGACACACAGTCAGAACAGCAAAAAGGTTTTGCTGATTAATTAAGCTTTTAAACATAATAGATTGGCCCTCGTTGATATATGGGATGCTGGTGGTGGAAATTGGCCTCTTACAAAGATGCAGATATAATCAGCACCATCATATAAACAATGTTGTGCTGAGGGTCTTTGGGAAAAGGTATAAAACGTGAAGCAGAATAAGACTACGGGCTACAGAAGATTAATTTTCCACCACAAGGGATTTAAAAAGAAATGCAAAATCTGATCAGAGTGAAGCCCAATGAAGGAATCAACAAATAATATAGAAAACAGACTGTACTCACAAACCAAGACTGCATACACAAAAGGTACAGCTTGGCAGAATGACTATAACCAACGTACTGAGTGCAGTTTAAATCACAGTAACATCGGTGTGGTACCACCCACAGTCATTCAGCTTTCTGAATTGTGCTATTCCAGAGTAAACTTTTCATGTTTTAGTCTGGCTCCCCAGGCTACCCGCCCAGATGCTAGTGAAAGCATACATGATTGTTTTACCACATTTAACTTTGCCACTGTAACCATTTTGAAGTAAATATGGTATATCTTTAAACAATTAAATTATGTGGATTTCAATGCGTACGGAAATATTGTTTGAGTATTAACATGCATTTTAACACACCTGAAGCAAGTCCCGTCCCGTGCTACTCAGTTTAGGGACAACATTCACCAGGGATGTGGTGGCAGGGTACATGGGGTAGGGCTGTAAATGCAAACAGTATTAGAGCAATAGACATCTAAAGGATTTTCTGTTTCATTTGTTACAAACATTAAAGTTTTTTTTTATCTAATCTATGCTAGAGGACTAGGTCTGTGGTATATGTCTGCAACTATATGGTGTCAAAATGTTGTAATATGAATGATCAATTAATTGCTAATCATTTCAAAAGAGGCAATAAGAAACCACAGAAATGACATGGATGTGCACAGCCCTGGGGTGTTAGTGCCAATACCTTATAGTCTGGTAGTTTGGTCATTGTCTGCCATTGCTCCTCTGTTGGCGTCCCTAGCAACGTGCACAACCACTAAGGAAAACTCCACATGCTGACCAACATTTCCCAAATCTAAGGTCAACCTTCAGTGCCAAACAAATGATCATGCTTAAAATAACATTAGCATTGAAGTAAAAGACAAGAATACATTTTAAAAGGGAGTGACAAAAAAAGGAAAACCAGCACCATCTGGTGGCCACAGTGATCCATTTCAATTTACAGTACTTTTATTTGTCACCTCCTTTTCACAGGTTACAGCAGAAAACTGAAATGCTATTATATAAGCTATTGCCTATCCAGTTAACAATGGCTGACATATTTTTTAAATGCATACAGCACAGCCGTGCTAAAGGGTTTGTCAATACATATAGTGAAGGATATCTGAAGATCCTCTTCAGCTGGTCATCTACGTCATTACCAGGGAATAAGGGCCGCCCGGCATTAGCCAACTCTGAAATACACAGGACACATCATCAATCTATCACAGTTACCTGCCAACCAATACATGATAAACAATTGACTTATGATGAGTGGAGGTGCAAAACACACACCAGAAAAAGAGGTGCTGGCAACCAGTAAAACACTTGCAGGAGGAGAAAGTGCCGTGACCCGAGGAAGGTCTACAGTCCGAAACGTTGTCACATTAAAAACTTGTTTATACAACTCGGGAGTGTGCGGCACTTCTCTCCTCAAACAATTGACTTGTTTCATACGCCATAGCTGAATTTCCTACCTGCAAATATGCACCCGGCGGACCACATGTCAATAGAGGTAGAGTAAAGCTTAGCACCAAACAGCACATCTGGAGGCCTGTACCATAATGTCACCACCTGTAAAGGGGCATGATTGGCACAGACAGGGTGAACATTGTGTGCGTTCCCGAGTATTCAGACAGCTTATGCAGGAGCGCTTGAACACCTCAGTGCTGTAAATGACTTACCTCTGCAGAATAACATCGTACTGGAATCCCAAAGGCTCGGGCCAAGCCAAAGTCTGCTAACTTAAGTTCTCCGTTCTGATAAAACAAGAAAATTAAACAAACTAAATCAGTACAGTCATTTTGACGTTAATGTCAAACAATGATCGGAGTCAGACCTCATCACCAAAGGCAAAAAAGCCATCCCAAAAGAAGCATAGAAGCAATACTACTATTCGCTGAAAATATGCAACTGTGTAACCAGAAAGAGACACCCATTAAAAGCTACTTTTAGGTGCTTTTGGACTTTTCTGTAATAAATAAGACAAAAGTATTTCGCCTGAAATTATGCAATACAATGATTTACTGAAATGGCACACGGGAAGTAACACTTCAACTAAAATGGCTAACTCACAAAATTGCAGCAGTTTGGTATGCAGGGAATTTAAATAAATTATACTACATTAAAACACACGCACACACTGTATGTATGTACTTACACACGTACACACTCACACACGTACACACACACACGTACACACTCACACGTACACACACACACGTACACACACACACGTACACACACACTCACACTCACACTCACACTCACACTCACACTCACACTCACACACACACACACACACACACACACACCCTGTTTGAGGCTTTTACTCGTTGGTAATCCACCACTACCACAACCAGTGAATATTCAGCTCTTTCCAGAAGCAGGAAGGCAAGGACGTACCCTGTTGATGAGTAAGTTCTGAGGCTTCAGGTCTCTGTGAAGCACATTGCGACTGTGGCAGAACGCCAGCCCCTTTAGTAACTGGTACATGAATGACTGCAGCAAAGGGGGGGGGGGAAGAATCAGAGAAAATACATCAATGGCATAAAATGCAACACAGCAACCTTAGACACCCAAAGCAGATCAGTGTTGTCTACAATATCCAACAAACAAGTATCTCTAATCTGAGAGCACCTTAGGTATTCCAGTAGTGGACCAACTAGCTGCTATTTACAGAGCACAAAGTCACAAACCTTTACAATTTCTGGATCCAAGTCACCATTGCAGCTATCGAAATACTTTTTCAAGTCCTACAGGTAAGAAAGGGAGAAAACATTAATGTGACCATTATTTCACAGGCAGTAAAGTTTTCTAATAAGCATAGTTTGTTTTTTTGATTAATATGCAATAGCATTTACTGACAACCAGGTACTTTGTGAAGAGGTATTTCTACAAGTACATGGTAGCTAGGTATTTGTCCATCACTGTCAATTAACTGCAGATAGACGGCAGTTAACTACAGGCCTCAACACAATAAAACTAGCACAACATGTAGTTTAAGTCTCATCCACAAACTTTCAAACTACATTTGCTAAATGCGTGTGATGATGCACTGGGTTACATCCGATCACCGGGGTTGTAACTAACTAGGCTGTAACTACAAGTACCGGTATGTAAATAGTCAATTACTCCACACGACTCACCTGATCGCAGTACTCGAAAACTAAAGTGAGCTTCTTATCACTGTGTAGAACATCATGTAACCTGGAAATCCAAAACAGGTCAGTCAATTTCCTGTCAAACTAGCATGTCTGCCTTACATATCCAAGCAATTACTGATGGCACATAAAAGGCATGAAGGATCATTCTACCTGACAATGTTTTTATGCTTCAGTTCTTTCAGGAGACAGATTTCACGTAATGCTGAACTTGGGACACCCTAAAGAGCAAATAGTATGAATTATTATGCATGCTGATTGCTGAGTGATTATCATTTATTTGACGTTTAATCTGTCATTGACATACCTCATCGTCGTCGTCCAGCCTGACCCTTTTCAGGGCCACTATCTCATGCGTCTCGCGGTTCTTTGCCTTGAAGACAGTTCCATATGTGCCTAGTAGAGAGAAAGAAATTAAAAGAAAGACTGGGTTTGTTTTCATTTGTTCCTCCAGGTGATAAACACATAGCCATTCCATTTACTTGCACCTGCTCAAGATGTGCTGCGGAATAAAGACCCATGCCACCCATGCTCTTTACAAACGAGTTCAACATTAACCTAGGACTTCTGTGTGTACAGCCACTTTTCAACGCAATTATCATAAACCCAGTGAATGGTTTACTGTGAAAGGTTCCCCCAATGGTACACTACAGCTAATTAGCAAATAAGGTTACCTCCAGAGCTCGAGCTATTTTTGATGACATTAGCTATCGCTGTGCCAATAGCCTATATGTCAAACGATGGCGACTTGGGTAGAGTAAACACGGATAACACTTCGTATGTTTTAAAGGAATTGTTTCAACCACAAAGCTAAGATCAGCTGCTTTTGCAAGTAACAAAATAGATATTGGCACCGGCTTGCTACTGCTGCATTGATGTAGATGCATAGCTGGTTTAGAAAATCACACCTATAGTGCAAATTTGCACATACAATAAACCACACCAGTGAAATCACTCACTTTGATCCACATGCTACTTTGTCACCATAATTCCTCCAAATTAAATTCTAGCCATTCAGATTAGGTGTTTGGGCAGCACCGGCTAACTGCAACCTAGCTCATCAGTAGCATTTATAGCATTTCATACATGGTCTTATTTTTCAACATAGCACGCCCGTTTCCACACAGCAGCCACGTCTGTAAGTATCCATTAGGGTACAACATTTGGTGAGCCTCTTGACCAGTTATAATTCACAGATTGTTTTTTATAGGGCATGTTTGCCACTGCTAGCAGGCCATTGCTACGGGAAGAGAGCATCTATGCTACAGATGCTAAAATGCCTGCTGAAAGAGCTTGTTATCACTTGTAATTCAAACATTGATGACTTGAAAAGACTTCAAAATGCCTTACCCTCTCCGATTTTCTCAAGCTTCTCATATTTCTGCATGGTGTGTAAACGAAGCCAGCCTTAAAAATAGCTGGGACAATTCTCAATCCCAAATGTTGGGAGTGGAATTTACAGGCAACGTCAAATGAATGACAACTATGGCCATCTACCGGTAAAATGTGGAACTGAAGCGAGAGGACAGCCCGCCTAGACTGTTTTCCCCAGTCAAAGGTTAATCCAGTGTATTTTCCATCGTCACAGATTAACGTCACCAAGCAAATTTGGCACCTTTCAAAGTTAAATGTTTCTCGCCTTAAAATGCAAAGTTTGAAATACTCAAGAAATACTTCCATTTTAATATGCATGCAAATTCTGTCTAAATATCTCACATATTAGTATGCCACATGCAGAAGTCAAACAATAATAACACTGGGCTACATTTAAGAAACATTTATTTGATTTAAAAACGTATTACACAAAAGTAGGTTCTGTAGTACTATTTACCTGAATACTGATATTACTCCCACCATGATGCTCTGACAACGTCAACAGGTAAACAATATAAAATTGTAATATGTACAAGAGTTTCTTTTACAGATTTAAAATTATTCAACATAATCTTTATAATAAATACACCTGCTTGTACATCCTCTGCTTTCACCTGAAATCAAGATACTCCGACCTTAATAATACAGTACATGTTCTACAATCTGTCCATTCAAATTCAACTAAACTTCTTTTCCTCCTTCAGTCCTTTGCCTCCGGATCAGTTCAGCATACAATCCTCCCTTATTCAGCAACTCAAAGTGTGAGCCAGCCTGCAAAGACAGAGACAGAGAAAGAATGATGTGAAAAATGTCTCATTAAATCAACGGTTAAGTAAAATTACTTTTGCGGAAAAACAAACGTCTTCATAGGCGTGAACGGATAGAGACGAGGTGGTGCTAAAGCACCTGCCCCTTTGCCCTACTGGACAAAAAAAAATCCCTTTTTGGAAAAGTCTTTTGTCACAATGTACTGTGGTCCATGTTGACATCTACAAATGCTTCACAATGAAATGCATGTTCCAATAATGCCCCGATATAATATAGTCTCTATAAGCTTAGTAAGGCAATCAGAAGTTCCACATGCCCCCAATACTAGTGATGGCAGTCTGGCACAAGCGCGCCGGAACGTGTTTCAAACCATCAACTGCGAAACCATTAAACCACTGTTCCGAAGTTTGCTTCAGTACGGAAAAACCATGTGATATATGACGTATGAAACAGTAAACTGGGTCAATTTTCCGGAAGCAGCTGCAGTGTTTCACGCTGCCACACGAACCAGCAGGCGCGCAAATGTGTTTGGCCTGTTGCAGAGCCGTCTGCCAGGTTGCAGTGGAGAGAATAGATATTTTATTGACTGTCATTAGGCCTATAAGTCCCACTTGATAGACAAGTAGACAACATCATCATACGTTATGAACACAACAAGGAGAAGACATTAATGTTCAGCAACGCTTTATTCTGATCGCCCAAAAAATAGCCTAATAATAAATGAATAAATTAATAAATAAATGTGGCATCGTAGCCTTTGTAATGTCGTCTACCTCAACTGCCTCATCAGTAGCCCAAAATGTCAAATGTCTGGAAGTTAGTGTGCAAAAGTACGAGCGCAGTAATGTCGCAGATGATGAGAGCACAACATCTCATCTTATCGAATTGAGCCCGTTTAATTGCAAACATGGCTTTTCACCAGGAGAGGGCGCTGTTACTGAAGCTTCAAGTACTAACCCAATTTTTGAAGCAATGTGCCTAAATGGTTCAGAGCTTCAACAAAGCTTCATTGGCCCATCACTACCCAATACCCCCTCTTTAGCACCTGCTCCTCAAAATGTCTGTGCACGCCACTGCCCATCGTAACCACCCCTTCCCTCACCTCCACGATCTTGCCGTTGCGCATGACACAGATGAGGTCGGCCCCCTTGATGGTGCTGAGGCGGTGGGCGATGATGAGGACGGTGCGGCCGGTCGTGGCGCGGTCCAGAGCCTCCTGCACCACCCTCTCCGACTCCGCGTCCAGAGCACTGGTGGCCTCGTCCAGGATGAGGATCTTGGGGTTCTTGATCAGGGCGCGGGCGATAGCAATGCGCTGCTTTTGACCTCCGGACAGTGTCA
This sequence comes from Engraulis encrasicolus, assembly GCF_034702125.1. NCBI lineage: Eukaryota > Metazoa > Chordata > Actinopteri > Clupeiformes > Engraulidae > Engraulis > Engraulis encrasicolus. Next base: position 19,174,303 of record NC_085872.1, on the reverse strand, counting down.
CGCCACGCTCACCTGAAACAATGTGGACAGGTGGGCATCAGTTGAGACAGTAGCCAGTAACTTGTGTATGTGACACACCACTATGACGACCGACTGTGACAGATGATTACTGAATATATGGCATGTATAATGATTTTCCCCCTTTCCATTCACGTACCAACAGTAGTGTTGTAGCCATCTGGAAATGCGGTGATGAAACCATGTGCATTAGCTTGCTTGGCTGCAGTAATGACCTCCGCATCAGAGGCTTCAGGTTTCCCAAAGCGGATATTTTCCATAACAGACGTGCCAAACAAAACTGGCTCCTGTGTGTATAACAGAGGAACAAATACGTTGGTAAGAATACTGAATACTGCATGTAGGAAACGCAGAAGCAACCCATGCAATTTAAGGTCATCTAAGGTAATCAGAGAAGATTGTGTGTGAAGTGAGCTGTACCTGGTTGATAAATCCAATAACCTTCCCTCTCAGCCAGGAGGGGTCCAGTGTTTTGATATCCAGCCCATCTAGCATGATGACTCCACTGGCTGGGTCATAGAATCGCTCCAGTAATGCGGCAACTGTAGACTTGCCTAAAGACATGTTCAGACAGTTTTGTTTGCATGCATACTGTTGTATATACTGTATACTGATTTACAGGGCTCTAAATTAATTTTTCTCATCATCAGCCATGGCTAGTAGATGTTAATCTTACTAGCTAAACACACACTCACTAATGGGTCAACGTGGCTAATATGTTGGTCTTTTCTACCAGCCAAACAGGAATTTCACTAGCATTTGGCCGGTTGGCTGGTGTTTATTTAGAGCCCTGCTGATTTATATTTCTCAAAAACTTGCAAAATTTACTACCTCCACCAGACTCTCCAACAATTGCAACAGTTTTGCTGGGAGGCAGCGTGAGGTTGAGATTCCTCAGGATGTGGTGAGCAGGTCTCGTAGGGTAGCTGGAAGAACGCACAAAAGTTATATCAGCATTAGTACAACAATTTAGTGTTAGTTTTTGGTAATGGTGGTGTAAATGTAGGGTGTACAAAACTAGCACATGTTATTACATAGCTGTTATTCCATTGTACCTAATAAGGTGGATAGACTTTGTTGTTACTGAAAGAAAAACTAAAACCTGAAAAGAAGACCCACCATTTTGATCCTACCAGACAGTGCAGAATCAGGCACATCGGTCTAGTCACTGTGTATACCATTTACTCAGTGAAGTTACTTGTGTATAGGAAGGGAACTATGGCAGTTTTTCCTAGTTTTACTTTCGACGCCTCTGATTACATTGATACTTAGGTCTGTAATTTGTTTTCTTGTTTTTGTGATTCACTGTTTTTTATTTATTAATTTTAAAGTCAGTGATCAATACCCACCCACCCCACCCCAACCTTAGATACAAGTCACATGACCCATTAGGTCATAAGTGAAAAATAGAGAGAAAAAAATGAAAGTTAAAACTAACAATGGACACAACATATTATTTACCTAATACCATACAAATATCAAAATGTAAAAATAAGAGAGAGAAAAAAACCAAAAAAAAAACAAAACAAAGCATGTGAGACATCTCATTGTGCATGATATATCAGCAAGTCTGTAACTCCCTCTGCAGTTCTTTCCCACATTTGTATTGTGGAGACTCTGGCTCCATGGATTCTTGCAGTAGACAGTTCCATCATTATAACATCTTGAAAGTACAACAGCCATTTTCTAATAGGAAGCTTATGTGGGGGGAGCCATCTCTGAACAATTTGTTTTTTTGCTGCTGTTAGGCCTGCAAGCAACACTTTTCGTTGTTTCTCTGTACATTCAAACTGAGACTCGTCATTCAGTAATAGTAAACTTGGCACTAATGGGATCTCTAGTTCTAATAATTCTGACAAATTAAAAGTTACCCTTTCCCAAAAAGACTTAAACTCTTTACAATCCCAAACCATATGTTTATATGTACCTGGGATATCTTTATTGCATAAACTACATTATCATGCATCATTTCAGTAGGCTAAGCGAAGCCCAGTCGCAGTCCACACAGAAATGCACTTCACAGCATTTCATGGAACTTTACGCGCTGGCGCTGTCAGCTTGTCATTGCATAGCAACCATACAATCAATTCGGAACTACTTTGCTTAGGGGAGCAGGTAAACAAATTATGATGAAGGTAACTAATAAAAATAAATTCAAACATTTATTCTGGTATTTTGTTGGCAATTGAACTATTGTATAAAAGCCATATGACCCTCGTGGTCGGGATGATGTGCACTGACATCCTCCCTGGTGTGATTGCCGACGGCACTCAGCCTTCTGCTTCGTGCCTATGGCCGAACCACACCAGGGAGGATGTCAGTGCACATCATCCCTCCCACTCGAGTCATATTGCTTAAGTATAGGCTATTTGTGTGCTTCGCATGGAACCTATCGATGGGCGTCCAGTAGGCCCTGTGACAAAACTTTAAAAGAATCAACTGGTGATTGGGGTTCTTTGATGCACATTATCCCATACCCCTTCCCAGTCTATAGAATCCGTCTCTAAATCACTTTCCCACTTAGCTAATATAGGGAGGGTACCGTACGATGATTTTAAGAGCCATTGATATAAAAAGGTGACAAATCCTCTGCGTAGAGAAATCAGTAATTTATAGATAACAGGGTGAATTTGAACATTTGAATCCCATGGTACCCCATAAGCACGCAGTGCTGACCGCAACTGAAGATGAAGATGAAAATGATGACTTAGGAATATCAAAAAGTTGACAACGGTTTTGAAAACTCATCAGACCATCTCTGTTGTATATATCACCCAACATATGAATGCCACAAGAAACCCATGACTGAGATTGAAAAGGCATCTTTCCAGAAGTCAGACCATAATTATTCCAGAGAGGAGTGTGCTTGTGTGCTTTCTTGTCACATCTAACCTGTTTTTCTATTCCTCTGAAATTTCTAATTGTATACTGAAGTATAGGACCAAAGTCAATATGTTTAGTTTTAGACAAAGTGGAGAATAATACATCTTGGAGCCCTATAGGATGCACCAGGCCTTCTTCAATCCCCCTCCAGGAAGTTAGTGATGATGAGTCTAACCAGATTTTCAAGGGACGCAATTGGAAGGCTAGATGGTACAATTCGAAATTTGGAAGTGAGAGTCCCCCATCCCCTTTGGCACGTTGTAAAGTGGAGAAACGTATTCTAGGGTGTTTTCCATCCCATACAAACTTCCGTAGAAGCACATCAACTCTTTTCCAATAGTCAGTTGGAGGTGGCAGCGGAAGCATCATACTAATAAAATTAATTTGAGGGAGGACATTCATTTTTATTACAGATATTCTAGTTTGTAAGGAACCTGGCATTTTGCTCCAGGTGGCAAGGTTCTGCTGTACATCTTTGAGTATTGTTTCATAGTTATACTTAGTAATTTCAGAGAGTGATGTCTTAACATGTATGCCTAAATAAGTTAACTCTGATTTTACAGGGATCACAGAAGGTATTGCAATCTTCTTGGCCATGTATTAATGCAGACTTGTCCCAGTTAATTTTATAACCAGATATAGCCTCAAATTCCTCAAATACGGGTAGTAAGCCATTGAGGGATGTCTGTAAGTCTGATATATACAAGATAAGTAATTTGTTTTCTTACTAGAAATTGATGTTCATGAAGTCAACTCTTCCAATGAGAGACTCAGCAGGGATACGGCCCCCACCGACCGGAGGGATGGTTGGCTCCAGTTCCATGTACTCAAAAACACGGGCACCTGCACTGACTCCTCTCACCATCTAAAAAAAGACAACAACAAGCAAAACCATCCACTGCATGAAACTATTCAATCATTCTTTACTGTTCTTTATCCAATAACTGGTTGACTATTACAAGTTGCAAGAGTGGACATTTTTACTGACCTGGCCAAACAAGATGGAGATACTTGCTAGAGACCTGAAAAAAGAAAACATGGCATTAGTCAGGTTTGGATGAAACAGACAAGGTCAACGAAGTGAGCGACTAAGTGATAGAAGCACAGGAAGTGATTGACTTTGTATAGATGAGAAGGCAACAAAGGCAACAATAGTGTTTTCGGTGATGGAATTTTGGGTAACAAAAGTGAGTTTTAACTTGAATGTCATCAAACGTTATGGCAATGACTCATGACACTTTTGCTTCTTTTGTCGCTGTATGAACTACTTCAGTGATGCTTCTAGGCTTCATGTAGTTTTGAAATGTGTGTGCTTGTGCAGGAAGGCTAACACTAGAATGACAAGAATTACCTCTGCACGGTTTGAGAAGCCACCAAGAAAGACATCAAATCGCCAGGAGACATCTCATCACCCGTCATCAAGGACCCACCAGCAAAAATGGTGCCAAGAACAATGCCTGTAACAAAGGATGAAATGTACTGTACATGGTATCTACAGAACCATATGATTCCAGTAAGCATAATTTGACTAGCTCATATTTCGTGCTGTCTAGGCATTTATAGTACCGTATGTACCAAACACAAACATGTTTGAAATGCTTACAATTCAGGACTATGTTGGAAAGGCCTTGGAAAACAGCTATACCACATCCCAGGTTTTCATTCAGGTCACAAGATTTATCCACTTCAACAGCATATAACCTGCAAGACATACAGTAAAATCAAATTTTAGAATGTTTTGCTTTTTAGAATGTTTTGCTTTTATCAAGACGCCTGCTTTACAACAGATGACTTTATCAATACAGATACCTTTACACTGCCACACCTTAAGCCAACAAATACTTACTAAAACTAAAATCAGTGACCTCATACGAAAATCAAACTAGAGGTCTAAAATTTAGCAGGAAAGTGGCTAAGTTGTTTCATCCTTACTGCAGCTCTCGATCCTCCATGGCAAAAGCTCGCACTGTTCGCACGTTACCCAGAGCCTCATCAGCCACTGCGGTAGCTTTAGCAACCTGAAAGAAACACAATATATTAGAAATGTAAAGGTCAGACACCATTATGTGAAAACAACACTAGCAGTACATTGATGACAGTGAAGGCATGACATATAGACAATTATTCATAACAGTTTTAAATTAGAATGGACTTTGCACTTGCACTCATCATAGTGCAATTGTCATAGTGTGACTGTTTCAGTTATAGTGCATTTTCAATTACATCATTGTCAACTTAGCAAAAGTTAAAAAAAATGCATTATACCATGTACAGTAAAAGGTAATTCATGGTGTACCATTTCAAAGCGGAGGACTGCGTTTACCTGCTCCTGGGCCTTTCTAGACAGGCGACGCAAGAAGGAGCCGATGACTGCCCCTCCACCCACCAGACAAGGCAGAATGACCACAGTGAGACCAGTCAGCTTCGGGGAGATCAGATAGAGTGACACAAAGCAACCCACCGTTTGAGTGGAGCTCCGTAGACCCTACAGCCAAAAGAGACATGTACAGAAAAAGGCACCCATTATTTAAGTGTCATTCATTCGCAGCACTGGTCATGAACTCAATCTCATTCTGAAAACTACAATTTGGGTGTGTTCTCATTGCTGACAGCTGACATTGAAACAGATGAAACCAACCTTAGCAGGGTTTCAAATGTGGATCTACGAATTCACTAAGTCGGACATCCTAGTACTTCTCATATCGTCATCATGATAACCCGCACGACCATACTCATGAGGCAAAAGCCAGGGGAATCATGATTGAATTGCACGTGTTGAGTGGCTTACTTAAACGTTGTCTGAATATACAGGGGTTGGACAAAATAACTGAAACACCTGTAATTTTAGTGAGGGAAGTTTCATGACTTAAGTGGACCAGCCTGTCGGCCAATTTTCATTAACTGCACATTGCACCAGTAAGGTGAAGAGAGAAGGTTCAATTAGCAGGGTAAGAGCACAGTTTTGCTAAAAATTTTGCAATGCACACAACTTCATGGGTGACATACCAGAATTAAAAAATGAGAAATTCTTTGTGCACGTGTAACTGGTGCATCTTTGACCGCAACAGCAAGTCTTTGTGATGTATCAAAAGCCACGGTATCCAAGGTAATGTCTGCATACCACCAAGAAGAATGAACTACATCCAACAGGATTAACTGTGGATGCAAGAGGAAGCTGTCTGAAAGGAATATTTGGGTGACCGGCCGTGTATATTGACCCTGTGGAGCTCCCGATGGACTGTTCCGTGATTTGGACAGTTTTTTGGATACAGTCCGTGTTAGAACCCAAACACCCCTTTCATATAATTCAGGCAGCTTCCTCTTGCATGGAGGGAACTGAATCTCATGTTTGTCAGGCCAGAGCCACTTGATCTTAATGATTTAGACATGATCTGCAAAGAAAAGTGGACAAAATCCCTTCTGATATGTGCACAAACATTGTCATCAACTAAGAGAAATGTCTGACCTCTATCCTAGAGAACAAAGGCTTTGCCAACAAGTACTTGGTCTTCTGGCATAAAGCTAATTTTAACATCTCCTCCCTTAGGAGCTAATGTAAAAATGTCCCCAATTTCAACATGGCAGCACCTTTGCAACGCCACAGTGATGACACACCAACTTAGTGAATAAGTGAGAATCACCCATACTTGAGAGATAACCAGCTTGAAAGAGGACTTGAATTCTTGAATGTCAGAAGTCAGCCGGTTCACAAGGTGGCCTGTCTTGTTGGCATCGAAGAATGCCACATCTTGCCTGAAAATATGGGAAAATATGGGATTTGCTGAATCTTCATGCCAAAAATCCTCAGAACGTCCAATTAATTATTTTTCAATATTGTTAACATTTGATCCTTAATGGCTGATACCACCTCTATACAGCATGTTTCCTGGTAACATTGGAAATACATTGAATACTCAATACATTGAATACCTGGGTCCAGGAAGACAGATGCTGAGGCACTCAAGGTTGCAATTTTTTTTACTTTTTTATTTGGCTACAATGCCTAAGCGTTTCGGCCCTTATGGCCTTCTTCAGGGCGTATCTTGAGTGCCTCAGCATCTGTCTTCCTGGACCAAGTTTTAGAGCCCCTACACTGATGAGCACCAAGGAAAAAAGGTGAAGACCCAGAAGCACTCCAATTACCTGCTTGTGTTTGATACATTGAATACCTTGTTGAAGTCAGATATTGTCTTAAATATTTAAAAATATGTGTCATACAGTTTGCCATTTACCTGAGCAATGATGCAAAGAGGGTTTTCCTCATGTCTGCAGCCACTCGCTCTCCTACTCTTGACAGAAGAATAATGTAGCCACTGGTCAGGGCGCCCTGAGGGTTAAGAGAGTAGAGCAGTTTGTCGCCATCAGAACTACTGCTGTTGATAGGCATACAAAAACATAAGTCATTCTCATTACTAAAGTCACTGTGTAAGACATTAATATTAGTGATTTTGACATTGCTGTGTGAATGGCCACGAGTACCTGGAGACAATACAGAGACAGCAGCTTGAAAGCAGGGCTGCTTATGTCGCCGAGGTAATTGCCGGTTCGTTCTCTCATGTGGTGTGCCACCACATTCACCAGATCACCCAACATCAAGGGTATCTGGATATTCAAGATGGCAGCACCAAACGCCAACTGTAGCAATAACAAAAATAAACATTAGTGTATTGGCAACAACGTATTTGGCAACTCGTATTAATAACCAAGCCAGAATCTAGTTATAACCCAATGAATGTACACCGAGTAGACATTTTACCCCATTAAGCACATATCACCCTCCACATTAAGTGTTCAATATGGAAATTTGGATGAGATCCTATCAACCTGGTGAATATGGAGTCGTTGATGGAATAACAGTAAGCAGCAATTCTATTGCGCAGTCCCCAATATGCTCTTGGATTTTTTTATTAAAATCACACCAAAATGTGTATTTTCATTTTCAAAACAGATAATACAGTCATTAAAACTGGGACCAATTTAACCGTCACTTACAATAATTGCTCCAATTAGAGCTAGGAGCTGAGGACGGAGGAACTCCCACAGAACAGCCCAGTGAAACTCTGGCTCTTTTTCCTGGAGGTGGACGTCCGCAGGAACATTATTGTTGATGTCCTCTTGGCAATGGGCCAAGCTTACAAAAGCCCTGGCCGAGGCTGTGACGACGGCAGGTCCGAGGAGAAACCTCAGGGAAACTTTTGAGGATTTTGAGCCACATTTTAATGAAACTGCCTTTCTGGCATTGCCAAAGAGCCGCAATATGGTCCTGCTAAGTTGTTCATGGTCTCTGGGATACAGCCACTGCTGAGGACACCTGTGATTTCAAAAAGAAAACAAATGTCTGATTATGGAAAACGCTTCCAACACAGCAGTATAGGCTACCCAGACAGCACTACATCATTCCCTTTGATTGTTCTGCTAATGGTGTTATTGTTGATGATTGAATACATTTGCAAAAGGTAATTTGTGTGTGTGTGTGGGGGGGGGGGAGAAGTCTACAGACAAACTAATCACAACCATCACCTGAAATTCAAAATGGGTCGATGAAGCAAAATAACATCTCATCAGATTACAAATCTTCGGTCAGATCAGATTAGTAAAATAAGGAAATAATCTGCCCCCACGCACTGAACTGTAAGCTTACTAGATAAACCTGACTCTTCCATGCGAAACCAGTTCAGGTCAACATTTTCTTATACATTGATTGTGAACAGTATGTTGGTTCCAAAGATTTCAGCATAATGGGTTTAGTAAGAGACTTGAATGACTTCGGTTTAGTGAACTGACTGACAGCTTGCTTAACAGGAAGCCCTCCGGCTTGATTTGCAAGTGCCACAAGGTAAGTTATGCGCACACGCTTGACAAAATGTTGGACCCAAACACTTGAAAGGTAAATATTTAGATGCATTTTCTCTCTCATCTGACCTGGCACTGGGCTGTGCAAATGTCTGTCAATCCATTATGTAAAAAATGACCTTGTCTGCCACTCCCTGCAACATTTTCGATTAGGCTACAATGTTGCTGTCATTTCATCGGCCCTTCCCTAAGCACTTTTATGCATCATACCATTGTGCGAAGTAGTCACGCGTGAGTGACTTATTTTTGACCTTTTTACAGCTTGTTGTTAGCATGACTTCAACTTCAGACTTATCACAATTTGATAGCTAACTTACAGCTAGTTAAACCCAAACACATACCGTGAACGTGTCCATATCTCTTGTGTTTTGCACCCTTGTGGGTGCAAGGGACGAGAAAGTATCTGTGCCTTTGTAGTTCTTATAAACCGATTGCAGCGTAATAGTGGAAACATTGTCATTAACAAAATGAAATATGTAATACATTGAATACGCCCGTAAACTCAGTCCCTTCACTTCATCAGGGTAAAGCGAGTTGTGAACTACGGGACACAGCAGGCAGCCATTCTCAATCCAATCCCAGAATGCATCTCATTGCGAACCCTTTTACCCGGTTGCCAAGGTTACAGAGGTCCGCTGGGGGGCTGAGCCAGAGAGCTGAGTGTGAATCTTCTTGAGCTGCCTGGCACAGTGCTTGGCTCCTTTTCCAGTCTAGAGGTCTTAGTGCTAGTGCTCCACACACACCACGACCTCTCTGCCACTCGGAAGATTAGTTGTTTAGTAGGGCTCTGAATAGAAATCCATAAATAATTCCAGACATTGTGAATGGAACATCTATTTCCACATTTATGAAGATGTAATCATTTTGACAATTAACCAGTAATCATTTTCACAATTAACTAACATCATTCCGAGGTCACTTCTTTTCTATTATGAACAGAGATGGTGCATATCCTTCCAGAGATCCTTCTCTGAAGATAGCCTTCAACATCCGACCAGATGCGAGAAGTGGGTGGGGACTGCGCTACTAACCAATCATGTCTTGTGTAGTGTCCCTGGTTGCAACCCGGCCTCCAATGGAAAATGTCACATGCTGGCAAAATAGCACGTCCGGAAAATGACAGAATAGCACATTCACAGACCTGTATTAACCTAGACTGGCAATGCCCCTCGAAATTGTCGGATTTCTCAGAGCCTCAGAATCGTAGTCCGCCATCTTAGTAGAGACTCCCGTAATTACGTAATGACGTCATGCACCGATGGGTTTTTTTTAAAATATTTTTTTGCAACACTGGTTCACTAGTTAAGTTGGTCCAGGCCATGTGTAACGTCTTTAGAACAATAGCTCTAGTATAAATTAATGTTCTAGAAAAGTCTCGCTCTCAAGTGGCTCGTTATTTTCACAGCTGCAATGTGCTGTGCCGTGTTGTTGCTAGGTTACCTTCAGCGTCCTTGGGGGGGTGGGGGGATTAATAGCACAGTTACCGGTAGCTTCACTGAAAACGTACGGCTTATTTAAGAAATATACATACCAATATACACAGTTGTCATTACATCTGAGTTAAGTACATAAAATAAGCTTTACACACGTAAGCATGGCCGATTCAGTGTCACAAATAGAGTTCTTCAGCGGAAGAGGAAGCATGTAGTAGATTGTAGTCTTTCATGTTAGCATTTAAGGACGTCCTGGTTCCTATCGGCTTCCGGCCTCCATTGGGAATGAATAGGGGTAAATTTCAAATAAGCTCCGAGTGCAAGCACGCGCTTAGCGAACCCCCGCAAACTGTCGAGGGTGTTAAAAATAGGCTGTAGGTATGACATGGTTGATCATTTTGTGTCAAACTTCGACATAAATACGATGTTGCGTCCATATGCTAAACCCGGAAGCTTTTGGCGACTACAGAAACGGCGCCAGTATCTAACGGCATGTACGTGCGGAAGGTTGTACCCATGGCAACCAAAGGAAAGTATGTAGTTCGGAAGTTTTAATGATCAGAAAGGGGTTAGCAATATTGAATTATAATCGTCATGATTTAACATGTGAATACACCAACATGATGATACGATCCGTTCCACTAATGAGAAAGGGATGCGGGGACACGCTAATGTTCGTTGTTGCCGTGCAACTTATATTTTTGCCAAACCTGAATCTCTATGGCGTTTTGCAATGTAAAAAATCGCCAGGGAACCGGTAGTCCAAACGCCGCATACAAGTTGACGTCAACGCTGAAGAGCTCTATATCCACAAACCTGCATCAGCGGCAACGAAAACAGTCGGCTTCGGGGTTGCCAGATAACACTGATTATTTTCGTCCATTTTTACCCACAGACCGCCTTCCTCAACGGCCCCGATTGGGCGGGAAACCGCCCGATCTGGCAAGACCGCTCAGCTTCAGGCTCTCTAATAAAACGTTTGGAGGTAGTGAGGGTTATTTCATTATTGGAGTGAGAATTTAGACGTTA
>NC_085872.1:19020862-19162987 GCF_034702125.1 Engraulis encrasicolus | reverse complement strand
ATATGTTAATAAGGTAGAGCATTGTGTACAGACAATATATCAGTTGTTAAAGTCGAGCAGAATTATTGTTTTGAGGTAATTATGTGATCATTTAAAATTTCACCCTTGCAACAAATCCCAAAAAAGTTGGGACAGGGCCAATAAAATGCTTTTTATATTGGATAAGACTAAACACAACACAAGGGATGAGACTGAACAGTTAAATACTTTGACTGACGGCATAATTTTTTTCAAAAATTAGATATTTTGATATGCGAGACATGATTTCAGCAGCTGAACTGATAGGTGTGTTCTTCAACTTGTTTACCTTTTTGTTATGCTTCATATGTGGCATATCCTGACTGTAAGAAAACAATTTTGTGACCTGTTTACTCCTATGATGGAACCACACTGTTGGAACATAGTAGAGATTGAAATTTGCCACCATTATGGGACAATATCTAAAGGCGGTGCTCCAAAATATAATGCCTTGGTAGCTATGTTTGCTGTTTAAAGTCTGTATGTATCATTAAACATTCATTTCAATGCTCTACATGAGAAAGAAGACCCTAACCAAGTCACCTCTGCACCCTCTTACCATTATATATGCAGTCTTTCAGATTGACCACTAAATCAAGTTGAAGTATTAATTTTCTATATAACCTGGAGGGTGCATGACTCCATAATTTTCAAAAAGGATTAAATATTTTCAATTCTGTAATCAGAGGACAGTTTCACATGTCTACTAGGTCCATCTAGAATGAGCTTTGCTGCTTGCAACACTGTTTAATGTCTGCATCATGTGCATTAATCAAGCGTTGTGTTTATGGTCATTTTTTCGAGAGCTGTCATTGTTGGAGTGTCATAGTTTGCTTATTTACCACGAGCATGTCATGATCTCATAACTCGTGGAATGATTACACAGAACTCTATGTTACGGAAATGGGCCTTATATACCTGCAATTTTGATAATTCAATATTTCTGTGTAATAGATAAGTAATTAGTCCCTCAAAATCTTCGCTGCTGAGTGCCACAGCCTCTCTGTAATGGTATATTATTTGTGCATTCACGTTGGCAGTCAATATAGTTCCTTTTAAAATATTCTTCCTTGTGTAATTTTTAGAATTATCCAACTATTACAATATGTTTTGAACCTGTCCCAACTTTTTTGAGATTTGTTGCATGGGTCAAATTTTAAATGATCACATAATTACCTCAAAACAATAATTCTGCTTGACTTTAACAACTGATATGTTGTCTGTACATAATGCTCTACCTTATTAACATATTAGATGTTTTGAAAATGCCAGCATTTTGATTTTATTCACAAAATACAAAGTGTCCCAACTTTTTTGGAATCCGCTTGTAATTTCGGAGTGACGTTACAATGAATCTGAAGTGACAAACCTCATTGCAATCAGCAGCGGACATTAATAGTGCAACAGGCAGTTATCGAGAAATAATCACATCCCTAGAGGGCTGTATGATAATTACTTGTACATGCGTCATCGAATTTGGACTTTAACTATGGAAGAGCTGCACCTATCGAGGAATGAGAGCAATATACTGACACATTCCAGTATTCCTCAAACTACAGCTCACAAGACCTCACAAACTATGGCATATTGTAATATTTTGATTTGAGTTTGTCAGAGGACGCGCTCAACTTCTTGGAAAAAATGAATGTCTTTGGGTGCGCGATAAAAGGTATAAACCAAATAGAAATATTTAAAGAAGAAAAATCCGCACTCACAAGCTACATCTCATTATTTATTTATAGATTACCAACAGGTCCACAAGCAAACGCGTTTCGGCTATCAAGCCTTCATCAGTGCATGGTACCTCGCCCTGGTGATAATCTATAAATAAATAATGAGACGTAGCTTGTGAGTGCGGATTTTTCTTCTTTAAATATTTTTATTTGACCCTACCCACTTCCAATTCCTTTTAACCTCTCAAACCAGTTGAAACCCAGGTGTTGATCCCTCAATCCTGGAGTAATCCTTATCCATTCCTTGTCATGTTGGTTGGTCCATTCTGGAAGGCAGTGGCAATGATACAATGGTTATAGACAACCACGCAGCCATGTCAACATTACACTTACTGTGGTTGGCAGAATGTGTTTCTCTGCTCTTGGTTATTTAGGCACACTTCATCTGAAAATGACACCTGGAAATGTGTGTGATATGAAATGTGTTCAATAACTGGTGGACAGAAACACACATGCACCGCGAACTAACCAACAAATGAACGCACAACAAATTCAGATTATCACATAATTCTCTTTGGTACAGCCCCCTAATATTGCATTTTAAGAATGATGGATGATCTATGTATTGTAATGTAGGAGATGACAGGAGAGTCTACCTCCTTGATGAGATGGGGAGCGACTGGTGAAGTTGGCTTGAGGGATGGGGTCATCTAAGTCGGTGCACTGTGGTAATGGAGAGCAGTAGACAGAAGTATTTTAGACGTCTATCGTACAAGCTGTGGGAAGTAAATGAGTGAATGACATAGAACATTACAAACTTTGAAAGATGTGGTAGAATGCAACTTTTGTGGTGGAAAACACTCAATACACAGAAAAGACTGATTAGTTGAACATGGAACATCTACCAGTCAGAACTTAGCCTTTGATGCCTTAAAACTCATTCTGACACTCTATGCAGCAGCAGCAGCAGCAACCCCACCAAAAGCAGCCACCAAACTAGACACTGATTTCTTATACTGAAAGTACTATTCGGATTAAATGGTAAAGACACTCCCAAAGCATAGCAGCAGCTCAGAATAAAACTCTGTTTTTTGATTAGTTTAACATGGAAAGCAAGTGGATGCAAGTGATGAAGATAATAGGCAAAATCATTTAGGCAGAATAAATGAGTTCTGCATTTCAAATTCAGTCATAAACCTCTATTGATTATTGTGAGGTTATTGAGTCATACCATATATAAATAGGCTTAAAGCAGGGATGTCAAACTCAGGCCCGGGGGTCAAATGTGGCCCGCGGAGTCATTTGATTTGGCCCGAGAGATTATTTCAAATGTGCCTTACAGTTGGCCCACACACACCATTAATATACAGTATAGACTAAGAAGACTTGAACATGAAATTTGGTGTGTTGTATAGGAACATGAGTGGGCCCAGACCAGTGAAACAGCTCACGTGCAACAGAATATGGGCAAGCATATTTGAACTATGATGGGAATCTGCGGTCAAACATAACATGAGTATGAAGTGTGTATGCACAACTTAAGTTTCTTTAGTTTAGTTTTTTAGTTTTTAGTGAGTTTGGCCCACGACTTCGTTCCAGATTTTGAATTTGGCCCTTAGTCAATTTGAGTTTGACACCCCTGGCTTAAAGGGTGAAATAAATAGTAGTAAAAACGTAATAAAGCAGTGTAACCTTAACCTTACATTCACACAGGCACTGAAGGTTGATGGATCAAATCAACAGGCATGGGGGATGCAAAATGCATTGAGGTATTTTCAGATCACCACACAAATGTAAACATTAAACAAGGATGACCCAAGCAAATATAAAATGCAGTTTCTCAGTGAGTATTTCATTTGTTGAGAGAATAATGTCATAAAACCTGCATGAGCCTGTGTGAAAAAGTAATTGCTCCCTGTTAAATGAAGTGGTATCTGTGATAAATCACATTATCATAATCATATCATAACTGAGTTATATCTCACAGCTGCCCACGTCTGGCTGCTAACAGGCCTTTCAAATTAGGAGAAAATGTTAAGGGTGCCAAATGTGCAAAAAAAAAAATCAGTAGGAGGGCAAAAACATACGCACGGCACTGTATGACCTTGTGTATGAACCCCCATTCAGTCAATCACACGCAAGGTCAACCATTGACAGAAGGAGACTGTCTGAAGGAAGGGTTATAGCATGGGCGGACTTTCAGGTGGGTTACTCATATCAGATCGATCCAGTCAGAACGTCTGGCCCGCCCTCCCCCCACAATGAGTGGGCCGAGTATGCGGCAGCTTTGAATGAATGGCAGTTGTTAGAGCCATAGCAACAAAAATGTATTTTTTCATTTTATCAATTGCAAACGAGTGTTGTCATAGATCAGCTGCAACTGTGTGTATTAATTTGTTTATCTCTTCAGTGTTTGTGAAGGTTCACAAGTGGGGGAGTTACTAAGCATTAGCATGTGATTGCAACATCATATTTATATTGAGCCTAGTCTCGCAGAAAATCAACTGTATGTTTCGTGGTGCCGCTATGATATAGCCTCATTTTTCGTAGTTGGGCAACGCGCGCTGTCATAGAGAGTGGGTGAGAGAGAGGGCGAAAGAGAGCGAGCGGGAGAGAGAGACCATCCGAGCAGCGTGCATTCCGGGATGGGAGCGCTGTCGTTGTGTCAGCTTCTTGCCATGTCTCCCTTCCTCCAACATTGTCCCTAACCTTAACCCTAACCCTAACCTTAACCCTAAACTTAACCATAAATCACTTGTTTGAAATGTTTGATTACCGTCGTCTCCAGTTAGCCTTCACTCACGCTTGATTGTTGTCCGCATTATTCTTCCCCCCACAACCAAAACTACCCCAACTGTCAGTTCCCCCTTTCGTCACCCAACCACGAGAAACGAGGCTATTCGTAAAGGTACCACAAGGCTTAAAGTTGATTTTTTTCAGTTTTTCTCGTAAAGAATGGCCCGAGGTTACGGTTGTTATATTGGCGTTTGACACCAAATGATCAAACCGGACATCTCTATACCCTATTTTTAACAACTTCCATAGAATGTGGCTGTTCGCTACTAATATTTTTTTTCACTCACACCTTATTTGAGACAGGTCAGTGAAACATGTTTTATTCTTCCAAAGATTATGGGCTTACAGATCATCATGACATGAAATGCTAACAAGAAGAACTACATGCTTCTGGGTGACTTGCAAACTCTATTATAACATATTTTACCATAGAAGCCATATTATCTCTGAACCAAATCGAAACATTTTCTTGAGCTGTCAATAACTTTTTGGGAAACTTATTTTTATATATTGCTTTTAAAGTCTAACGTATATTATTAATATATACTAATATATACTTTATTATATCATACTACATACATGTATACTGTTGAGTGCTATATTCCATGCTGTTTGTGTAACTAGTCAAACACGATTGTTCAAGCAATGCCAAAACCATATTAATGTACCTTAAATGGACTTAAATCGGGAATGAATGGTCCAAAACTAAGTGTAGGGAAGTATACCAAGACCCAAACCTTTTTTTTAGCCTGCCTCTTCCTGTTCCGTTGAGCCTGGCGGCATCCCATGTAGACCTGTGAAGATAGACCTGTGAAGATAAGAAATTTGGCCGGATGACTACATGACAAAATATTCTTGCAATTAACAATTCAGCTGTTTTTGAACAATACAATGACAATGGGCCGTTCTCAGAGTCTGAAAACAGTATATCTTAAAGGGGCACAAGGTAGGATGACGTCGTTGGCATGGTGCCTGTGGCATGCCCGTCTCAAAATCTACACCGTAATGAAAAAATGCTGTTCAAATGAACTCGCTGTGAGAATGTTTTTCATCACGGAATGCCAGCAGCTGATACAAATCTGAATACGGTATGTAAAGCAATTTTTCGTATGAAAAGTGTTTCCCATGACACTCATTCGGCTCTGTCAAAAAGTTGCATTCAGGGTTTTCTGACAGCGTATCGTGGAAGTGGTCGCGTGAGTCATCTCATTTACAATTGATTCACAAAACCATTGGCCGACTCAGGACAGTGATTAATTAAACGTTTAATCCTACTTGGAGCCTCTTTAACATGTGTCATTGAACCAGATGGTATCAAACACTGAATGGTACCAACAGGTCCCGTCTGGTTCAATGATACATGCTAAGAAGTGATATCACCAGAGTCATAGAACAGCTGGAAGAATAGAAATTAAGTAAATTTAATAATAATAATTGTATTTGTATAGCACTGTGTCATACAAGGCATGTAACTCAAAGTGCTTAACAAATGGGAAAAAAAAACATTGTTAGAGATAGATTTAAAAGGAGAGGTATAGAGGAGAGGCAGAAAAAGCAGGAAGGCAGAGGAAGAAGAGATAGACAGAGAATGTAGAGTCATAAGGTCAACGTAGGTTAGGACCAGGATTCTTAGATGTGTAAGGTCCATAGT
Organism: Engraulis encrasicolus; assembly: GCF_034702125.1. Lineage (NCBI taxonomy): Eukaryota > Metazoa > Chordata > Actinopteri > Clupeiformes > Engraulidae > Engraulis > Engraulis encrasicolus. Next base: position 19,156,849 of record NC_085872.1, on the reverse strand, counting down.
GGCTGGGCCCATCATAAGTCATAGATAGTCACACAGAGATTGGGCGCTCAGGTGCGGCCCCTGGTGGCATCAGGGGTGAGGAAAAACTCCCTTTCGCTTGATTCATAGTTTGTAAGGGGGGAAAAAAGCTCAGTGAGGTCTGAGAAAAAAGACCCCCTATAGTCAGGAAGAAACCTCAGGCAGAGACCAGCGGCCACCTAGGGGAGCCCCCTGCCAGGGCTGGTTGCGAGTAGTAACTGGAAGAATAGATATAAAAATCAGCATATTTCAAAAAATGGTGCTGATCCTTTTTAAGTGACTACTTGTTTCAAGCTGGTTAGAAAAGAATTTGGGCTGGTGATAGGCAACTCATGCCTGCCACTTGACTCCTACTCCAACATGTCATCATACATTGCGTATCTATGACACGCTGATTTGAACCCACTATCGCGTGTGTCCAATAAGCCTTTTCAAGTTAAAGCGTGCTCCACAACGCCCTGTGACAGGTTAGGTTTAGGGATGTTTTGGTTTAGGCACAATTTAGCTAGAAATTCACCTAATGTCGCTGTTCTTGGCAAAACTAAAGCAGCATAAACATTGCTTTACTGACAGGTTAGGTTTAGGGATGGTTTTGGTTAGGGCACAATAAAGCATATTTGCGTTTAGTAACAGAAATGCTCTGTTGCAAAACAAAATCGGCGACACGGCGGGAAAACTGCACAAACCTTGTCACGTGTCAAAAGTGCATGGAAGCGCTTTACCGTTGCGTTGTGCAACACGCATTAACTTCAAAAGGCTTCGCACCAACACGCTGAATGCACTAGCGTGCGATACATGCTCTAAAGTAGTCAGTGGTTTCAGTTGTTCCTTCTATATGTCTAAATGTTGGCAGGCTTTGTTCTACATTGTTTCTCAGTGGTGTTGTCCCTTTCTGTCTCTTGCTGTTTTTTTGTAAATGGAATTGTTTTTCAATAAATGAAGAACTTCAAAAAACTATTTGGTTAAGGAAATCACATTATACTGTGCTGTGTGCGTCACAAAAAAACAGCAAATCGTAACAGGCGTGGGTTTGTGCATACTGGAGCCTCTGGCTTACTCACTGGTCTCCTTCAGGACCTGATGAATAGACTGCCACAGCCAGGCACACACCTTCTGCTACTTCTGTTGCTGCTTGTGCTCCAGCTGCTGAGAAAGTAGCCGTGCAGAGGTAGGGGGAGAGAGTGGTTAAATTGTACTTGGAATCAAAATCTGAATAAAAACAGCTTTTAGTATTGTCAAGAACACTACCGTTCATAAGGAATCTGTCTAGCTCACTGCTACATCTTACACAACATATGTCACCTTGGTTTCTTTTCTTTGTGTTTGTCCATGACCAGACAAAGTTTGGAGGTGTGGTGAAGACTAGTGAGCAGACAAACAAAGTTCCTGCTTCAATAATTTACTATTACAAGTTACAATTTAACTTGTAATAATAAATTATTGAAGCGGGAACCTTCAATGTTAGATGCACCTAAATGTCCAAAGCTAAAATGGCAATCCAATGAAGTCCCAAATTAAAACCCCTGTTTGTGCAAACAGAGTGCAAGCAACTAAATAGAGCAGCAAGTGAGCACCCAGCAGCAGCAAGCGAAGGAAGCATCAGTAGAGGCAGCAAGCGGGTCAGCAGCAGAAGCAGTGAGCTTTGCACAACATGCCCAGGTTACCGTCCCTTCCAGCAGTTTGTTCCTCCCCCTTACTTCACTGGCACTGGCCGATGCCTCCGAGGGCAAGAGAAAGAGAAATGGTCTCAGCAGTAGCAGAATCTTTAATACGGCAAGTATTTCAAAAGCGTACTTACGTTGCCTGGGTGTGTCTTAACCACGATCCAGATACAGGATTGAGAGCGATGCGTACACTGTGTGGAAACCACAATCCGATGGCGTGCCCTCCGTTCTGTTCCACCTGCTGTGCTGTGACCTCTCTGCCGTGCTGTCTCTCTTCTGGCTGGTCGATCTGGTCTTCTCTCTGGATCCCTGTAAAAGAAAGCAGCCACACCTCCCCCGACCAGTAGCACATTGAGCCTACCAACCTGTGTCTTAGAGTTTATAATAGAATTGCTTTGACATTGTCCGATCCTTGGCACCTGCAAGTCGTTAGCAAACACAGCACCCCAATTAAAAGACACAACAAACAAGCATTTCACAGCATAAGTGAGTACACCACAAACTACTGAAAAATCACAGCCAAGTCAGATCATTGTTTTCAATCAGTCCAATCAGCTGGTCACTGCCTCCTCCCCAGGAAAAAGCTGAGGATAGTTGGTTATCAAATGGAAATGCATATGCAAACAAAAATCAAAACAAAACGTGAAACCAAACATTGCATACAATAGGGTAAAAGCAATACTAAAAATACACACTGTCACACATGTAATATCATGTAGTATACAATTCAACACACTACACACAATGCGACAATAAATAAAATACAATAATACATACAAGAATATCGTAGGAAACCGATTACTGTAGTAATTGCTCACTTACTAGAACTAGTTCACTACTGGTGTGTATATCCCAGATTATATGTTAAACTAGGTTTTAGGCTTTAAGTTGGCAGGCTTATTAGTACATTCATTTTAGTGATGATGCCCCTTTCCCATAGAACCCGTTGAACTTTAGAAAAAGATGCCAACATGTTTTAAGGGTGTAAAATCAATCAGGTTATATCTAGAGAATTCATCATAAGCTTGACTTGCTGGTTAGCACTAGCGAGTACCAGTTCTGTACAACAACAATGTGGTCCAAACGTGTATCTAAGACACAAGGGTTGCGCTTGGAATACGAAACCATCTTATAAATTCCATTATACGATTTACTGTTTGTAATGACCGTGCTGAAAATGTGATTTATGTCCCGTTTGATTTTATGCTAGATAGTTGACATTAACACTAGCTAGTTAGCTAATATTTGCAACTTTGTATTTAACAATTAACAGTATGCACGGAGAATATCCCTCTATATACGAGTGTACGTGTTTATTGTAGTACACACACCACAATATTACACAACAATAAAAACAGATGAAGACACCGTGGAGATGATTTAGGACCTAATAGCTACCGCCGTTTTCCTCGAGGATCGCAGGGCTAAATATGGGGACTCACTAGAACGACGCCCTTTCGGTACTTACCGCTTACGTCATACGACCCTAAACCTAACCCTAACCCTAACCTTAACCCTAAACCTAACCCTAAACCTAACCCTAACCTTAACCCTAACCCTAACCTTAACCCTAAACCTAACCCTAACCTTAAATCGCTTGTTTGAAATATTTGATTACCATGTGAAGTCACGAGAGGGCGTCAAACTAGTGGGACCCCTAAATATGGGCGCTCTTGTTGAAGCTCGCGCGATTCACCTCTTCCGGCATTTCAACCAATCAGCACTCATAATCGCAACATCCAACCATATTCATTCAGGGCATAATGTGCTATTCGGTCATTTTCCGAACGTGATATTTTGCCAGCATGTGACATTCTCCATTGGAGGCCGGGTTGCAACCCTGTTTTACTGTCTACGGGAGTGTCATAACCAAACCGTATCGATTGATTGGCTGGGAAGGAGCTGTGATCTGTTTCAGAGCTGTGCTCTTGTTTCCGTAGTAGGGCAAGCTAACGGTGAAGTTCACATGCTGTGAGAAGTACTACAATGCAGTCTTCAGTGAGGAAAATAGCATTATTTTCATTTCTACCAGTTTTCCTGGTATCACAGTATGGGAGAGTCTCTGCTGAAGGAAATGGAAAAGGTGAGTTTCACGAACCAGTGTTAGCCAACATGGAATGCAGGAAAATCCAGTGAGCTAGTTACGATAGCGACTGGGTGCTAGTCACACACACTTAAAACTCTGATGTAAATCTCTCCTTTGACTAACATATCTACAATGCACCGACCAGAGACTTGTTTGAGCTCGCGATAAAGCATTACAGTCTAGCAATGACCATGTAGCTAAATAGCCTCTCTCTAGTGTAGCCAGCTAACCGCTACATCTGGATAACAGCTAACACAGCAGCAGTAACAAACCCTTGTAAGGGTTGTAACTTTCTTCCAACCCATGGGGCTAGTCGATCATTCAGGTTACAATAATGATGTCTGCAAGTTTGTTCTGCTGCAGGATATGCGGTTGATAACTGAGTCATTGTAACTGTGTGTGTTGTTTCTGCGAATAATGTGCCCCAGCCCTCAACTTCATTCATTCTGTGTTGGTCTTGGGCGTGACTATTTAATGGCAGTTCTAGTTCTCTAATACTACTAGAACTGCGCGCACAACTACTGGTCAAACCTTTGGCTCATCAGAAGCCACTTTACATTGTGTATTTTAGGGTTTGGAGACCATATCAACTGGCGTTCCTTAGAAGATGGGAAAAAGGAGGCAGAAGCAAGGTAACTTGGTGTTTTACTTTCTTATTAAACGTTAGAACACTATGAACACATAGAGCACTATGTTGTTAATAACAATACTCCTAGTTTAATTCAGCTATCTCTACTTGATGTATGACTGTTTGGCATATTTCTGCAGTGGGCTGCCTCTGATGGTGATCATTCACAAGACTTGGTGTGGCGCATGCAAAGGTAAGTCATTAAAACTACTAATGGAGATTAGAATGTATAGAATGGAAAAAAACATTTGTTTACAACTGGAATGTAGTCACTGCAAACTTTCTCCCCTCTCGTTTTTAGCTTTGAAGCCAAAGTTTGCTGAATCAAAAGACATCTCCGAACTTGCCCACAACTTTGTGATGGTGAATCTTGAAGTAAGTGCTCACTTTTGAGAATGTACTGTATGCATGTTACTATAATGTCATATTTGTCAATTGGGGTCAGATTTGTCACTGACAAGACGGGACTAAGAACAAGTCAGTGTTGAAAATGGCAAAACAAACAATCAAACATGAAATAGACACCTGTCCTGTAAGTGTTCTCCCAAAGTATCAGGTTTGTTCAGGGTTCTCCCACACTAAGAACAATTTCCCCCTTGGATAACTCCTTTCAGAGTCTGTAATACTACCCACGACCGGACACCATGAAACCACTGTTTTGTCGGACAGTAGGTCGCGCCGTATGCTCTCATAGTATCATTCATCATGGTGTGTCTTTGTCATGTTATCAGGATGAGGAGGAACCTAAAGATGACCAGTTCAGCCCAGATGGCGGCTACATTCCCAGAATTCTTTTTCTTGGTAAACGATTTAACGCATCATCTTTATTTTTCAGGCTGCATGTCTGGTTGAAATGAGTATTCAAATCGTTTCTGTCTAGAACGTTTCCTGTGTTATTTCGGAGTTGCAACCCTCTGATTGATGGATTCCTAAAAAAATGTGAAACATTGTTATGTACTGTTTGTCTTGATCAGTCTTGGTCGCAAGTCAGAATCCCACTCTATTTTCCAGCACAATCATTCATGGATAAAGGGCCTTAGACAAGGCATTAAACCTCACTTTTCTATGGACTGTGTCCTGTATGCTAAACAAATGTAAATCACATTGGATGACTGTGTTTGAGTATAATGTAATTCATTTAATAATGCTTAAGGTGCATTTAGGTCTTATTCACAATACTAATCATGTGCACAGCTGTCTAGTACATGTACAGTACATTGGTATGCAATGCATTCAATTCCCTCAGGGTCAGTAATGCATCTGTGTCTGCTCTAGACCCTAGTGGTAAAGTTCGCAGTGAGATAACCAACAAAAATGGGAACCCAAACTACAAGTACTTCTACAGCAATGCAGATCAAGGTAATCATTGTTGTTGCATATTCATTTTTTGTGTATGAATTGAAATCAGTACCATTATTTGTGACTGAGTAATCATTGTAATGTCTTCATTAGTTCTAAGCATTTTGGTGCTCTGACTATGCTGGAGATTGTTTACTATATTAACCACACGTCTTGTGTTAACTTTCTTCTGAAGTTGTGTCCGGTATGAAGGAGGCCCAGGAGAAACTGACCGGTGATGCCTTCAGGAAGCAACATGTTGGGGATGAGCTGTGAGAGCTACAAGGAAATATGCAGATATCCACGAGGGTACATCATGCCAAAACATGATTAGTCTCTCCATCACCATCGTCCACTCCTCACCACTACCAACAAACCTTGACTACAGCATTAGCGTTGTTCATTCATGAACCCTCTGGTCTGTGTAGCTGCTGAACCCCTGAAGACTACACCAGATGAATCAGGCAGATGGTGCTCTTGCTGGTGAGCAATGCATTTTGAGAACCAAAGCTGACATCACTTTGTCTCTGCTGATTTCACGAGGTGCTATTTAGTCTGTGTGTGTGTTTTCTCTGTCATTGTCATGAACTGCAATATAAAGGAGTGTAAAGCCCTGTACATATATGATGTAGATAACCTGAAACATGCACGGTTGAAGTAATACGTCATCCCTTTACCTACGGCTGTGTCTGTCCAAGTCATTCAATCTGCTGCAGTCAAACTGTTTTAAAGGGCCTTAGGTACTTATTCTTATTATAGGTAAATCTTCATAGTACACTACTGAACAAAAAGCAATTGCACACATTATGTTCATCCAAATATGTTAATCTCTTTATTCCTGCCAAATTCAAGGATTTTAAGTCCCAAGTTATATAATGGCCTTGGTTTTGTAGAATACTTTTTATCTGTGGAAATGTGAACTGGCCTTTAACACAAATTGGCTGCCCGGAAATATGCCATTATGGACTGATCTGTGTTACGAAAAGGCATTTGCCACACTGTATTTTCTACATATACTGTATGTATGCAGCCAAGTTTAAGAATAAATGGACAACTTTTTTTAACGATGTGCTTGGTCTTTGATTCCTGTTAATGTCTGTTAGGTGCTGGTTCAGTGCATTGCTAATTTTGGTGTCTGACGTAATGTAGGACTTACTACTGTGTGTGTGTGCGCGCACACTCGTGTGAAACCATGCACCTTCTTGACAGCTCCTAGAGCTGGTGTGTGAATGTGAGAATCTGTTTGTGTATTTAAAGCACTTTGAGTCAACCTTATAGTTGTGATATTGTGCCATATAGATACATTTGATTGATTATGCACTGTAGTCTGTAAATGTTCCTTGACATCAGCCCTCCTTTGGATTTACAGCTGTCTTGGCAGAGGCGGAGCTACAGTATATCACGAAAGTGAATACACCCCTCACAGTTTTTACAGATTTTCGAGTATATCTTTTCATAGGAAAGCATTACAGAAATTTCACTTTGACACAATGATTAGTGACCTTTTAACAACTTATTTAACCGCTTACATTTCTTGTTCACTCAGAAAAAAACAAAATACAGCCATTAATGTTTGAACATGTACTCACAAAAGTGAGTACACCCCAGATTAAAATCCGGTAGAGAAGGGGCTGTGTTGGCTTGAATCGTCTTGAAATTAAACAAAATGAAAAGGGATGAAAAGGGAGGTCAGTGTGCGTTTCAAACTTTCTTTGCATTGAACCTTTACATTTTGAGTCTGCATCTGGCTTAAATAGATTGGTGTGAGATTTGAATGCAATCCTATGGAGAATATCATGATCTGCTTCAGTAGTCACAGTGCATGTTGACATGCATGTTTCTTTTAGGTGTATTTCAGATTGCCAATGTTGACAGCATTCATGCATCCCCAAACCATGTCAGTCCCACTACCATGCTTGGCTATTGAGAGGATACGCTTTTTTTTTGTAAAACTCACTTGTGTACCACCACACATGCTTGACACCATCTAAAGCAAATTTGTTCATCTTGGTCTCAAGAGAGATGAACAGACAAAGGATAGGCCTATGGATCACTGGAACCATGTCGTGTGATCTGAAGAGACCAAGATAAACAAATATACTTTAGATGGTGTCAAGCATGTGTGGCGGTACACAAGTGAGTTTTACAAAAAAAGTGTATCCTATCAAAACCCAAGCATGGTAGTGGGACTGACATGGTTTGGGGATGCATGGATGCTGTCAACATTGGTAATCTGAAATACACCCAGGGTGCGATTTGTAGGGGGGGATGGGGGGGGATTGTCCCCCCTTCTGGTCATGATATCGCCACTTTTTCTACATGATTTTATCACAGTTCAGTGTAATTCCATTGATATTGCTTACAATCTGAAACAAATCCCCCTTTCTGGTTTTCCGACAAATCGCACCCTGAATACACCTAAAAGAAACATGTCAACATGCACTGTGACTACTGAAGCAGATCATGATATTCTCAATAGGATTGCATTCAAATCTCACACCAATCTACTTAAGCCAGATGCAGACTCAAAATGTAAAAGTTCAATGCAAAGAAAGGTTGAAACGCACACTGATGACCTCCCTTTTCATCCATTTTCATTTCGAGACGATTCGAGCAAACACAGCCCCTTCTCTACCGGATTTTAATCTGGGGTGTACTCACTTTTGTAAGTACATGTTCAAACATTAATGGCTGTATTTTGTTTTTTTCTGAGTGAACAAGAAATTTAAGCGGTTAAATATGTTGTTAAAAGGTCACTAATCATTGGGTCAAAGTGAAATTTCTGTAATGCTTTCCTGTGAAAAAATATACTCACAAATCTGAAAAACTGTGAGGGGTGTACTCACTTTTGTGATATACTGTATAGGGTGGACGATCAGGGCATTTGGCCCAGGGCACTCTTGCATTGGTGGTGGGGGCCCTATTATGACTTTGGCAGGCCATATGGGGGGCCCTATACGTTTTTTCCACTGGGGCCCTGTGTAAAATTGTTCCACCACTGGGTCTTGGCTAAAGTGGCTGGTAACTAGGAGTGTATGCGATCATAACTTCAGGGTGCAGGTAGATTAATTATGAAGGAAGTTCAACAGAGAAAACGTCTCTTCAAAGACCTTTCCTAAAGTGTATATAATACACCCTGCAGATTAACCAAAGCATGTTATTTTGTTACCATAGCATTTTGACATTTTTTGCTCACAGTTAAAGAAAATAAAGGAAGGTTAGTGCCCTACTTTTGCCAGCGTATGCACAGCAACCCCCTTTCCCATTTTACCAGTGACTGACAACCTCTTATGGATATCCATTAAGGGGAAGAAGTAAATTGCATGTTTCACCCAGAAAAATAATGATTATGGTAAATGCTCACAAGCATTGGCAACCAGATGGGCATGGGATAGTCGACCTTCACCTGCCTGTACAGGTAAACGATTTTGATTTAATGAAGAAAACAACAGCCTTTCAAGTGCCCAAGTTTATTGAATTAAGACCATAAAAATGTTTTCCTTTTGCATACATCTTAAAACAATAATAATTGAATAAATTAAAAAGATCAAAAATACAATTGTATATCTACCAACTTACAAGTGTACATGTCAGGACTCTGTACAAAACAAACTAACAATGTAGGAATGTTAGTTTAAACATCTATAATCCCCCTTTCCGTGTGGACTGATACAATATCAGCAATGCTAAAGAAAAGTTCACATTATACAATTTTAACCAAACCACCACTGTAGTACCAACTCTGTATTGCTATTATTTAATATGGTGCCACTCATGTTCAGAGCAAGTAGAGCTAAAAGGCATTCTCGTCCTCATACACACATCATCATAACCATACAGATATAGAAAAGGCAGTTACGGAAAGAAAAGTCGGACCGTGTTGCTCGCTATTCTAGCCCAGTATTCACCACAAGGTCTGCACACTAACTATAGTTGGTTAACAACAGGTCTGTATGCCAACTATGTACACAAGGTTGTGATTCATTCTCCAAACAATTCACTAAATTAGACAAAATCGACAATCCATATATGAAGATAACTGAAATGATGGCACTCAATATACCAATTTATATTACCTCAAATAATATGAGATATCTAGGCATAAATATTTCTTCCAGGGTATCCTTTAAAGCTGTACCACTAAAGCCTTAAATATGGATACATTTGCGCAACGCACACGCACACGCACATTCCAAATAATTCACTCCTTACAGAGTGCCCACAGGTTAGGAAAATTCTAGAATATTGTGGAATGTCGTAATTTCAGTTAATGCTATTCCAGACTGGGAAAGTCCATCAATTAGATGATTTTTGCCCACAATCAGGGATTACCGGGGAATATCGGTAGAGGTTTAATAGCTAAAACCTGTGTATCTGTGCAAGTCATTCGTTTTGACATAGTCCTCCATATCCATATGATGTAGAAAACTAATAACATGTGCTTCCGAAAGTTCACTGTAATGAATATTGGGCGTTTCCTCAAGAAAGTCATGGAAATTCAGATTTTAGGTCAGGGAAGGTCATGGAATTTTACATCCGACTGGGAGTGAGAAGCCTGTCATTAATAAAATTAGCTGATCACCTTTGTTGAGACCAGACTTTCACTTTCTTAATGTGAAATCAATTTAATTATGGACAAATTAAAGACTGTAAAAAGAAACCACCCCGTGTCAAATTGGTCGCACTGTTAAGACACAAAAAAACTGCTGTTTAATATCAATAGAGCAGGCAGAATGCAAAAACTTTACCAACTCTGATCTCTTAGTTCTCAACACAATTCAACAATATATTCTTTTCAAAAACACTACAAGTTAACTTTGAAGATACGGGTCAATGTACAAAATAATCAGACAAAAAGAAAAAATGTGAAACGTTTATGAAAAAAGTGTGCTATAATTTCAGTGTGAGAGTTTGGACGGAAGTGCGGTTGAATCTCTACATTCTGACTTATAAATGCTCCCTTACCACAGAATTCTAGATCTCTCTCTCTCTAACATTTTTCAGTGGATGGCATTGCTGAGGCAAAATGGATATTCAGTGTTTGTCCAATGCTCTGACGGCAGTTCAGATTATGAAATACGGTACACTTACAGTGGCTAGAAAAAGTACGCAAACCATTTGGAATTACTTTGATTTCTTCATGAATTTGGGATAAAATGTGTTCTGATCCTCATGTAGTTCACAACAAATACATTCTGCTTGAACTAATCATTTGTTCATTCATTTATTCATTTGCTTATGGAATACAGCATTCACAGTGAAAGGTGGAAAAGGTCATTAGCCAATGGGTTCACATACTATTTCTACCTCACACTGTGAATATTTACATGTTGTGTTCAATGAAAATGAAAATGTGTCATTTTTGTGCATTTCAAGTTATGGAGATCAGGGCACACTTTACGATCAGTTCAATCTGAAATCCAATAAATTCCAAAAGGGTTCACATATCTGTTATATCCACTGTAGAGTAGCATGTGTCCTGTCTCTGCCTTTAATGTGCAGTGCCCAGCAAAAATGAGTACCTTCTGAAAAGTAGCATTGAACAATATTTTGATAATCACACAAGTTATTTCCAAAATGTGCATAGACTAAGTTTAATACAATATCTATTGAGCTTAGAATGGTATGGTTAATAATTTAAAAACTCCCCATGGATGATGGAAAAAGAATTCAGATCAGGCGTCATACTTAATCACTAAATCACTTTCACCACTCCAGAGAATAAGCAGTGTACCACCGAAATTTCCTCATAAATGAAAAATGTGTAAAAATAAGTCATTATATATCTGTTTTAAGTTCAATGGATGTTGTATTACATTTAGCCTGTGCATATTTTAGATACCTTTTGTGTTTATTGCAATATTGTTCACAGTGTTGCTTTACAAAAGTCGTGTACTCACTATTGCTGTTCAATGCATTGCTGACACAGAATCCCATTGGCTGCTCTGGTCTAGTCCAGTCTTTCAGCTTCAAAAGCGTCCCTGCTTGGCATCACCAATGGCCCCCCAAACATCAAAGACAAATTCATCAGGGAAGGCGAAGTCTCCAAGGGTTTCATCCAGGGCCATCGCAAACTCATCTGGGTTACTTTTATCTTTGCCCACTTCTACCATGGTAGCAGCTGAAAAATCAAAGAGCATAGACTTAAATTACATTTACATTACACTACAATCATATCCAACATCAGTACCAGATACAAGGTGCACAGGAAATATACAGAACAACAGGTGCAGATGCAAAGAAGGGTTAGTTTAAAAAAAACAAAAAACTTAAATAGCAATTTGTCCTGTCATCACTGATGTCTTGCATATATTTTTTGTCAATCTGCTTATGTCCATTCTCAACTTATGATCTACGAGCTGATTAGAAAGTTGAATCATTACACAGTTTTAGCTGTTCAATCAGACACTAACCTAACTCTGTGTCCCGGATTCCCATATAACTCTCCAGGAGATCATCCACCTTCTTCACTGCCTTCTCCTCAAACTCTGTTGGCTGGAGAACATTAAAGTCAAGCATTAGCAATCACATGTTCACGTTCTTGTTCATAAATGACACATGGCCTGAGTGATAAGTACTCTGCTTTTAGTTCTTACCTCTTCCTCAACAGTAGCAGGCCCTTTAGAGCGCAGTCTCAAAGTTCCTCTCCCAGAGGCAATTTTGTTCTCACTGGCAGGTTTGGCAGCACCCCTTCTTGGCTCCAACATGTCTAAAGAAAGATATAACAAACATACTTTTTGAAGAAAAAAAATACTGTATATACGTATATTTAATAGAGCTTTTTGTGCCATCATTTGGCAAGGTTGGGAAATGACCCAGGCCAAATTTGATTCTGGGTTCCCATGGTCAATCATGCCCGCATACGGTGTGGGTGTTTTAGCACAGTGCATCAGAGCACCACCTACAAACGGATACTTAAAAAAAAAAAAAAAAACAGCTTCAGTTAATATATGTAATGCTCACCAAAAGCTTTCATGGGCTCCACCAGTTTCAGAGTGAAGGCCTCGCCTTTAGGTAGCTCTTTCAGCATCCGGGCCACCTCATAGTGCCGTGTTCCGACAATGTTCTTTCCATTGATGCACTCTATGTGGTCGCCAACACAAATCACCTTCACAGTGTCTACCACACTGCCCTCTTTGATGCGCTGTAAAAAAAAACACACACACACACACACTTAATTGTGATTTCCAACTACATTCTACCTGGCTAGCAATTACTGTATGGTGTTGGGGAACACGCTACAGAGCACTGATGGCTGGGTAGCATTTGCTTTTCATAAAGTGTTATTATATTATTATTGAATTGTATGAAGTTTTATATTATTAAATTATCATTAAGTTAGCGGGGCAAAGAATTGCCCAGCAACAAGCAGGCTAGCAAGAACGACTTGACTGCAAAATTCTATGCAGCGTTACGGGTATGGGCGGACACCTTCTCATATTTAAAAAAAAAAAAAAGATAATACCTGTGTAAAAGATTGCTCCTCGAGAATCTTAAATACAGTAGTACTATAGTCCTACATCATTTAAAAACAAAATATCTTGTAATCTAAGATGTCTGTCCTACACAAACAATTTGTGCATGGTAAAAGAAACTAATTGTAAATTCACACAGAAAGCCACTTATGACCAACATGGCAAAAGAGCTTCAGCTGAACCCTCTAACTGATCAAAAACTATTACCTGAGATGACAATGAGGTCAAATGATTACTAACTCTTAGCAATTTATCAAGTGGACAGGCAAAATACAGTTAATGCACAAACTGTGTTTAAGATATTTCACCATTAAGAGGTCACTGTATGTGCCGTGTCTTTTGCAAAGCATGCAGTGCTCTTCGAACAACACAGAGAGGCACCCTTTCTCAGTTTTTAAACTAGTTTATCCTTAAAGCCATCTGCTTAGATCTCGGTAATCGGCTACGAATGGAACAATCTTGGTATTATCCTGAAATAAATTATTATTTTTTCACACAGTCCTTAACACACCGAGATAAATATACACATGTATAACAGCTATAAGAGGGATGTTATGTAAGAAAATACTATTGTGTGTAAATGCCTCATTTGATTTTCACTGTACACACCCATTTCATACTATATAACACTACAGTACATAGCTGTGCACTTTAAGAGGACCGCCTCAGTGTACCTTGATAAAAGCACTGTACACACCTATTTCACACTATAATACTATACAGCTGTGCACTCTCAGTGTACCTTGATAAAAGCGTAGCCAGCTCCATTGTCTGTGATGGTGAGCCCCAAGGCGTCCTCAGCCTTGAGGATCTCCACCTCCTTCTTCTGCCCTTTAATGTGTGCGAAGATGAAGTCCTCCAGGCCGATCTGCCCACCCAGCAGCTTCTCCATGTCAATCTTGTGGGTGTTCAGGGTGCAGAATAGAATCTGTAGAGACATCGGCCTATCAGGATCATCGCTTAAAAGGATATGAAATATCTATACTGTATATAACATATGTGCTTTGATTTACTAGTGAGAGGAAGGTCAATAGGGGTTGAAAAGCTCTACACTGTATAGTTTTAGAGGATGAGCAACAGGGCCTTTCACAAACTGACGTATAAAAAAACCCATTCAGATAAAAAGAGGAGCAATGGGATGACAGACAGGCGTACTGACAGACATATGTACTTTTTATTTTTGTTTTGTTAATCCTACTCCTCAACGGCACTCCACACACCCTCTCAAATGTATCCAGTATCAACCCAGGGGTGCATTTCTCGTAACCGTAGTTGCTCACAACATTAGCTACTTTGTTGTTTGCAATGCAATTTCCCATGGGCAACTACCCAAGTTGCTAACTGGCTAACAACTACGCTTTCGAGAAATGCACCCCAGACAGATAAGGTGACCTTCTGGACTTTTCCTCTGAATCAGAAATCTGGCATAACACCTTGGGGCACAACTCCCTGGCAGAGCAGGGTCTGAAACATGAGGCTACACGTCACAGTTGTTTCCCAATTTAAAGTCCTCCTGGCAGCACATGGCAGGGGGGGGGGCGGTTGAAAAGGTGGGAAACTTCCAACAGTGTATTATTTATTACCAAACTAATAATACTGACTGACCCACATGCACACACGGGAATCACTATGACCAGTCTCTGGTAACCCCAGGAAGACTATCACAGACATTTATGGCATTGGCGTGACTCATGATTTGAAAGACATTCCAGGTACAGTAAGTCTGACCTTTGATCGGTTAGGTAAGACGGTAGTTGTGGAGATGGGGAGCTGTCCCGTGCTGCTGTGTACGTTGTAGTGCAGGGGTGGGGAACCTTTTTCATTCGAAGGGCCACTTCAAATTCATCCGAGGACCGTGCTATGAATACAAACCAGGATTTCCCCCTGGGTCAAAGACGTGCAAAATGAAATTGTCATTCAGTGTAACGGATACCTTCTGCTGACTGTAACTGTAATAAACATGACTCTTTTTATTTTATTTTTTACCAGTGAATTCATTAAAGCCTCGGCTGTCATCCATTCACTTGAAACAATTTAAAAATCATGTTTTTTTACCGTTACAGTCAACAGAAGGTATCCGTTACACTGAATTGACCCCCCTGCACTTTAGGCCTATATTGAAGGCAGCAACTTTTAAAACAGACACCACCTTCTCTAGACCCCCTGAATACAACTTAATCGTATTGAAAATGCAATTTCTAAGATTCCTTTACAAAATAATTCATATTTCATGTGAAGCTGCATAACATTAAAATTATATCGGGGGCCGGATAAAACGGCCTCAAGGGCCATAAACGAGACATAGGTTCCCCACCCCTGTTGTAGTGTATAACTCTTTGGTGGCAAAGAGGCTCCGGACACAACCAGCCTGTTTTCTTGGCTTCCTTTGTGTTGTGTACAGCCAGCACTGTGGACATCAGCTGACACAGACACAGTACTGTTGCCCGGGGTTACCAGAGCATAAAAACAGACTGGGATTAGAGGGGGGAGCTGTGGAGAGGTGGTGGGATAGGGGCCATGTTTCTGAATTTGACAGGGAGGTAGAAATGACAGAGAGAGAGAGAGGGAGAGAAAAAGAGGGAGAGAGCCAGAGTAAAAAAGATGGCTACAGCAACTCAAAAGGGTAACAAACACACAGGTATGGAAAAAAAGTCAAAACCCGAGGGACAAGGCAGTGGTGAGGGAAAGAGAGCAAGGTTAGTGGGAAGCAGGCTGTGTGGCGGTGGAATAAGTAGATGCATTACTTCATGGCTCAATGTGGGAAAACGACAAAAGCGAGAACATCTTGTGCGGAAGAGTGTGGGTGGCTTCACGACAGACACCTACTCACCGTTACCAAGGCAGCCTGTTACATCACACCATCTCTCTCACTGTTTCTATCTCTCTCACACACACATGCGCACACAAAGTTCACTTTGGCTCTTGAAGGTGTATGTGTGTTGTGATCTTCCTCTCTAAGACAGTGGTTCTTAACCGGCGGTGCGCCAGAGATTTCAGGGGATGCACAGAGATTTGTTTGTGTTGAGGTTGTCACCAAAATTCTGCTATCAAACATTATATTTAGGTCAAATCAATACCAAATGAAATGTTTTGGTCCCCATGTAAATTCACAAAGGTATTGATTAATGCCTCAAGCAAGAATCGTAATTTATCACTGAAATCATTTTTAGTGCGTATACACGTGTAGACGTTTGGGTTGGGGGTGCGTGGCTAGTCTTGGGCACAGGTAAGGGGATGCATTAAGAAAAAAAGGTTGAGAACCACTGCTCCAAGACATGGCTAGAGTATTAGTGGTGTGTTGCCTTGGTGAGGTGCCCTGCTCATGTGATTACCACACCCCCATGGTTCCTCTAAGACTTTAAACTCACTCACACAACACCAACACTACTGCCCCAACGATGACCTAAGACACATCGTCCCGGCTCAACTTCAGACAGCTCCGAAACCATATCTCTGATACTGAAACCTGTCTTCTAGATGACCTGAGCAGACTATCAGTCAGGCAGTTCTCTGTTAGTCAACTTAGGTTTAAACTGGTATCAGGACACAGTGGTTTGTCCTTCTCACTTCTGCGTTAATTTATTTAACATTGAAAAGGCTTAATGATCTGCTTGTTATGAGGGGGGATTTTGGCACTGCTCATCAGCTCTGTCGTTCTTTGAGAATTTTAGAATTTCACTCTCACACCGTACTAGACTGGTTTCTTTGGCAACTGGACGCTATTTTTAGACAGTGTGGATACCACTCGTGCCTCTCTTTTACACAGAAACAAAAGGGTAGGCCCATTCACTGGCCCGCCCGGCAAAAGGGGTACAAAGGCTGTGCATAAATATAAGCTTAGTGCAAAAGAAATTGTTGTTGTAAAACATTTTCTTTCATAAGATCAAGGTATTAAACATTAACAAAGCCAGCCCTCTATAAATGCTGACAACACAAAAGTTAGGTGTTTTTTTTGCTTTTGGTGGGCATTCTCGACAGTGGAAGTTGTGTCCCAATTTAATCACTGATTGGTGGAGGCCATCTAACTTTGAAAACAGCAGTCCCCTTACACTGACTCGTCAACACACAAAGTGCTATACATTTGGTCTTCTTATTTATTATTATTAATAAACGTTTTCAATCTGAGTGGTGAACTCCCCTTCTTCCATGTTCTGGCTTTCACACATAATTCATTCAAGAATATCCATAGAAATTATTTATTAATCGGGTCTTGACATTAACTTTTTTGCTCCCCGGCCACTGTGGCAAGTGGTTTTTACCTAGTCACTAGCCATTTAGTCTTTCTGCTAGCCAAAGTTCCATTGACAGCAATTGATGCAGCTACTGTAATTGGTCACACCAAAGAATAAGTTACCTGTCAAACTAGCTAATGAGACTAAAATTGTTACTAGCCACAGCCACGTCTTACCAGCATTTGGCTGGTTGGCAGGTGTAAGTGTCAAGCCCTGTTATTAATGTATGAAATTTAAATGGCCCTATGTATTGAAAGGCAGACACACACCCCACAGCCATGTCAACTGAATTCCTAGATGTTGTGCAAACCTGTACGGTCTCAGCATGTTGACACATGAAAATACTTCTCTCTCTAATGGTTTCCTTTGAGGCAGACGAACACCAGGCAGTTCAGTTCAGAAAAACCTGTCCAACTGTTACTAGAGAACATATTCAATAGTCCCCTTCTAAAAAAAAACAACTAGTTTGGATATAGTCAGATAGGGTTCATTTGCATGCTCCACAAACATCAAACAGCCAATCCCAAAGAAGGCTCATATACATCATTGGGGCCACAGCTTCACAAGCAAAACTGCTCTTGAGCAAATATGCTATCAGTCAGTGTGCATATGAGATGGCGCCATTATGAGTCATTGTGTATGTGCATGTCCACTTACACTTGACTGGACCACAGGGAAAAGACGATATAGGCCTATGTCAGAAAAGACATGAAGTTGAAAGGGAATACTTTGTCACCACGTCCTTGCTTTTACCATGTAGCTAAATTTATGATGGCTCGTTTCCTAAACATGTAAAAACAAGTCAGAAGAATCAAAAAGCTCTCACAAATCCTTTTTCACTCTTTTGCCAAAAAGGCATGACAGGGAGATGGACTGTGGTGGATGTGTACGACCTTCTGAGACATTCAAACTCTAAACAAATGACTGCTGCGTAGATTTCAGGTGGGGAAAAAAGGGACACCCGAGTCATGTCATGTGACAAC
The DNA here is from genome assembly GCF_034702125.1 of Engraulis encrasicolus. NCBI lineage: Eukaryota > Metazoa > Chordata > Actinopteri > Clupeiformes > Engraulidae > Engraulis > Engraulis encrasicolus. The sequence goes on along the minus strand of NC_085872.1, from coordinate 19,138,425 downwards.
ACATTTGTATCTCAGCCTCCCCGGCCATAAACAGACTTTGCCCTGTGTGGTAAAAAAGCGAGCCAAAGAGCCGTAGAGGTGACTGAAGAGGGATTATGTTCTTTCTGACTTTGGACCACACCTGCCTGCCTATGTCCACACACACATTGTTTTTACAGGTTAGACTCAAAGGGGCTAACACTAGCTTGATAGTCACATGCTTAAGTACAGAGGTGAGAAGGAAATGTTAGATATTTTAAGATTACAGCGTGTGAAGTATATTGTAAACAGCACTTTTTCACTAGAATACAGGAAGTATAAATGATAAACCAGGAAGTAGGAATGATAAAAATCAAGGCAGCTGTAAACTATTGGAAGACCCCAGGGCTTCAATCTGAAATTGATATAACATTAGAAGAGTCTATATTTGAACTCAGTCCAAAATAAATCAACTTCATATGTATGGGATAAGTAAAGCTAGTTTGCTGTCAAAACCTGCCTAACAAACTGCATTTGGTCTAACAAGTCTAACAAACTGCCTTTGGTTTAAAAAAAAAACTACAATAGGCCTACGTCATGGCCATTCCAGGCCACTTGCTTTGTTTGTCATTTGTTTAGGCCTATGTAGTGGTGGTGTACAAACAGTGCATTGCTTTAAAAGAGGTTCTTGGTGAATTCTAATTGAATAAGACTGAAGAAGATAAACCCCTTGGGATGCCTTTATCAGTCTCAATTAAGGCAGTGCCCACTGGGCAGGACACGGGGGACTTCCTGTGGGAATGAAGACTTTGGTGCATTTATTCCTGCCCCCAATGGTGTAAACTGCATGCAACAGCAACATGTCCAGTGGGTTGTCACAACAAATAGGCCTAGTTGATGGAAAGTTAGTTAGATCCAGAATACTGCATGTTTCAACAAAACCTAAAAAATGAAGACTATAGCCAAGATTAATACAATGCTGTAAAAGAGAAAATAAACTGAGCGTTTGATTGGAATTTGTTTGTTTCTTTGTTCTTTTGAAGGGGGTATTAGCCTAAAGCTGAGTCGAGTTATTCAAATAAAAATCAGGACTGCAAACTTTGCAAACAGAGTGGCGTCTGAAAAACAGACCATGATTCTGCACTCAAAACAGTTTAGATGTGATCTTCATAAACTCAGTGAAAATATATAGACTGCACGATTCATACAGGCTGGTTCCTGCTTATTTATTCCTACTCCTAATGGTAACGTGTAGCCTAAAATTGCATATGACCTAAATATAAGTATCACCACTGTTAGGATAAGAACATAATCCATATTCCAGTTAGCTTCAGCTACTTTTAGAACAAAGGTAGGAAAGGTAGGCTACAGACCAATGATACAGTAAGTAAGCTACAGACAGACTACTCCGTCATCACCCATTTACTTTACTTGTAGGTTTCTGTGCCAGGGCGCGCCTGTCGCGAACACACCTTCATGCCTCGGGCAAAGAGGCACTCACCATCTCGGTTTTAACACCAACAAAATAACTTCAAATCGTGTTGCAACGTAGGCTACACTTGGCTTTTTATGCTGGAAACTGTTTAGTGTATTTACCTCTGGTTGGCTTAAATTGAACGCCTCTGCAATTTTCTTGTACAGCTCTTTCACGTTCGTAAAACCCTCAATCCTGCCAGTAGGACTCCCGTGGGCGAGCTGCGTGTGGAACACCAGTTTCGGTCGCAGGCAGGCAGGTGGAGGTGGCAGTCCGCCACCATTCACGGCTGACTTTCTGGCGCTTCCATCTGTTGCTCCATCAACCTCTTCATTTTCTACCAAAGTAGAACTTTCTTTTGATTTGTTTTTCTTTTTTCTCAGTCCCAAAGGCATGCTCACTCTCCAAGTAAATCCACAAGGGGCACGAAGGTATACGCAGCGATCAACTAAAACATTTGAAAACAACCTGTTGCAAATCTTCCCTTTCCACTCAAATGCTCGGTTTGGTCTTCTGTTTGAAAGCAATGCCGTGCAGTTCAGGACGTAAAGAGTAATTATGCGGAATCGCAATGTCAGCTACCTTCTTCGTTTCCTATCTACCATAAAGTATGTTCGCAAGCTGTTGATTCGCAAACAATAGCGACACTGTTTCAAAATGCTCAGGACGCAGGCGCAGTGTTGTTGAACGCTCCTGATGGGGGAACAGAGCAATGAACAGATTATGATACGTCACACAGTGGTTGTGTACCTGTGTCAGGTAGCCTATTTGTATTTCGCAACTGGTGTAGGCCTACCTTAAATATGCTATTTTATTTCCACTATTCTTTAGTATACTTGTGGCTAAAACGTCTTTATAACATTTTTAACTTCTTATTCAGACAAAGAAAGTTAGCAGTCATAGACCTATGAGTTCCCTGGTAGTATTTCTCAACAAGGGCTAGATTACAGCCCTCAGGGGGTATTGGCTTGTGATGAGGTCCAGAAGGCGTTTTTTTTTTTTTTGAGAACCACTGAGCCACTATGACTGACCTCTAGGCTACATGGGATCACGTTATAGGCAGTAGGGGCCTAACACAGGCATACCTATAGCCTACCCAAATAACTATCTTTCATTTTACATTTTATCACCACTGCTTTTCTCTTTTTACACTAATGAATTCACAATAAATAGAAATTATTTAAATATTCAAGATCCATGTAAGAATTATTTAAGATTTAACTATGCGGACGACATGACCCTGGTCGGTCTTCTTCAAAAAGAGGGCATGGAGAGAGAGAGAGCAAGCATATATCAAGACTACAATAATGGTACCAATCAAGTCATTTACAAATAAATGTGAGTAAGACCAAAGAGTTAATCTTCCAAAATGGGCAGCGACATGGCACAATACCTGTTCATTGAAGTGCAAGCGGTTGAAATAGTCAATCATTTTAAGTATCTGGGTACACATTGACAGTGCACTCAATTTTTAGGTGAATTATGATTTTGTTAACAAAAAGTGTTCCCAACTGTATTTACTGCGTAAGCTAAACAGCTTTGGAGTAAGCAGCACTATAATTGAAATGGTATACAAGGGTCTAGTTGAAAGTGTCGATATACAGTATCATTCAACATGATTATGTGGTATGGCAATTTGAATTAACACCCAGAGGAGAACCAAACTGAACAGAGTGTAAGGTGGCCACAAAAATCATAGGGAAATCATAGGGGACTCTATGTACCAAGATAATATTTGAAGAAAAGCACTGGGGATGATCAGCGACCCTTCACACCCTCTGCATTGAGAATATGAGCCCTTATCCTCAGGGAGGTGCTTTAGAGTACCAAATTTCACTAGAAACATATACAAGAAATAATTTGTCCCAAATGCAGTTAATATGATAAACGAAGTGGGATTCATGTGTTAAATGAGTCATCTAGGTCTATTTATCTGGAGTACTATTCCTTGTAATGTTTTACTTTTTACATTCTTAGGTGCTAGCCACACAGGAATGTTTTTCTATGCCAATGACAACGTTCCCCTGGCCTAGCCATATGAAACCAGAACGGTAGCCCAAAACAAGTTTTTTGGATAATGGGTTCCAGAGTGCGAAAATTGATTTCACCTATTTATTCATCTATTTATTAGAGTGGGATTCCTGGTTATTATTGCATGGAAAGGAGTGTCTGTCTTAAATGTGTAACATCTTATTGAATGGACTGGTGACTGAGGTTATGAGTTAAGGTAATGGTGGAAAGCTCGCACATCCACAGGAACGTCTGACCTGGGAGCAGGACCACAAGTGACTAGACGATTCTGAGAAAAAAGTCCGCTGCACGACCAGGATTTCTTTTGCTCCCAATATTTAATTTTTTCGGGGTAAAACCCGAAACGTCACGAAAAAATAAAATATTGGGAGCAAAAGAAATCCTGGTCGTGCAGCGGACTTTTTTCTCAGAATCGTCTGAGGTTATGAGTTAGTCAAGCGGTTTTCAAAGTGGGGACCGGGGACCCCAGGGGGGCAGCGAGGGGGTGGTAGGGGGGCCGCACGCGGCAGGTTAAAAGTAAAAGTATTGCAAAACAAAATGGCCTCATTCATGTCATATTGAGCACTGCTATAGCCTATTTATTACATTATTACAGAAACAAATATGTGGCACGACCCATGTCAGGGGGGCCTTGGCTGTAATCTAGTGGTATGTGGGAGGCCTTATCATGGTTAAGCTTGGGAACCCCTGAGTTAGCCTATGGCAAGCCATGATACGCACATTCTTCTAAAAACTACATGAAACCTCATACCAATCCATAGCAAGGTACACAAAGCTACAATACAGCGTCACCTACTGGCAGATGTGCACAAGATAATTAGAGCCTAGTTGCAGCTTTTTGCACGTCAAATAAAAATGTAATTATTATATTATTAATATTATTAATATTAGGCTACTCACCAGTTCCTCAACATCTGGGTAAGTAGGCTACATAAGGCCTACTAAAATGGAAAACAAAACACAACACAAGGATACATTTCACATCTAAGTTTGAGATACAACCAAATCTGAATTCATTGTGGTGGCAGAGATTAACAAAGGGTGCAAAAAAATGTGTGATTTGTGAAACAAAATGCAATGACACATTCCTAAAACACAATGAAATGCTTCCTGAAATAGTTGATAACTAACAGCAAATAATAATATATTACATTAGTAAATGCTCATAAAACACACCAAACTGACTATTGCTCATTTTTATTTTATTTTGGAGTGCTCAAAAAAATAGATAAATAAAAAAAGTAATCAATGTGCAGTGTTCTTTGATTATTTGCTTTTGAATTCAATTGAACCTCATGCATGCATTGGCATTGCTGTTGGCTTGTAAAGACACTTCATTAAACTATGATCTTTCATTCTGTTATAAAGAACAAATGATCAAATTGTAATTTTACACCATATAGGCCTAATGCTATGCCTCACTGTCAGTCTTGGCTTGTCATTTGTAAAACACAAAAAGCATCTTAGAAAAAGATTGAGAAGTATTAAGATGCAATGTTGAAAGAACAATTAAGAACAATGTTGTAAGCACCACAAAATGCTGAGGAGAAAATGTACTGCACCCAGCATCACTTCATTTTATTTTTTATATCTAAAGTGTTCTGTTTGATGTGCAGAATACACACAGTATCAACAGTATTCGGGTACTATCAAAAAGTCTGTGAGCAACATGTTGAAGCATCAAGGAACATTTCATGTGAAGTCAGACTTTGCTCTTAAAGGTGCACTGTGTAGGATGTGGCCAAAGTAGGTATTGCAACTACGCTGCTCATTGAAACTGCCTATTGCCCAATTTGGTCTTTTCATGAATATTTACTAAATAATAAACCAATATTTACAAGTATGAGCAAAGTATAGTAAGTTTTGCAGCTAAAAATATATAATTCTGGAAATTCAACATGACGGACCATGGAAAAGATCCCCCTTTTCATCAAGTCAAGTCAAGTCAGCATTTATTGTCACTTTCTTCATATGCACAAGAGTTTTCTCTCTGCCAAGACATAGACATACACAAGTCTAATTTTCCCAGTCATAATGAATACTTAAAATTTGATGGTGGGGGTAAGTATTTGTTAAAAATGTAACACTTGTGAATGGGCATGAATTCTGGAAATAAACTACTAAATATATCACAGAGTGCACCTTTAAGGCCTACTACTTACAGTACCTGCCCCACATGCCCCTTTGTCCAACTACATCTATAATAAATATAGGACTACTGTAATATTCAAAAGACAGTTTAAGACCAAGTGTCCATTCAGATGGAGAGATGACAATTCAGAGATGACAATAAGGAGAGCGTGATCTTTAAAAACTTGAGACACATAGGAGCAATGAAAAACAAATAGTTTTCCATATAGTTCTCCAATGTTCATTTAAAAATGCTCAAAAACTGATACAGGCATTACACATTTGTTGACTGACAAACAAACCCAAAGTAACAGAAAATAAATCCGTTTAAAAAAAAAAAAAAAAAAAAAACATAAAAGGCAATGGATCTAAGCACTTAACGATGAGTAGATACATTAACACAAGAGATTATTTTGATGAGTTTGATGATGGAAACAACATTAATGTTTATTTCAATAGTAATTTGGGATAAAAAGCTGTAACTGCACTTTCAATCAGGGAGTCTGGACGACTCGTTTGCTTTGTTTATGTTTGCTCTATATCAAGCCATATTAAGTATACAAAAATACAATAAAAGCAATGGATCCCAATTATCTGGCTTAACATGGAATGAAATGACCAGCATAACCCCAACATTTATGTTTACCATTCAGCACAACCATGCAGTATTTTTTTGTTTAAAAAAAGAAATCAAACATCAGCTTAGATACAAAATATAAATTACACATTCTTGGTTTATCAGAGTAAATGTGGAAACTTTGTCCATGAATGAGACTGCTTTTACTGCAGCCAACAGGCATCTTTTACACATGTCCATCTGTCTTAGGAAGTTGGCAAGTGCCGTTTCAGGACATCCTTGGCAGTGGTGGGGAGACTTTCTGGAAAGTTCACATCAAACTCCACCACCAGATCCCCTCTTTGCTCTGGATTCTTTGGGAATGGCAGTCCTTGGCCTGCAATTGTCTGTCTCATACCAGGTTTGATAACATCAGTGATCTTCATGTTGCAAGTGTTCCCATCTATCGTCGACACAGTGACTGAACAACCGCACAATGACTGAAAGGAAAGTAATGGACATGTCATGGTTTGCCCTTAATGGTACACAAGTGGTGTGTTGAGCTAGTATTTTAACTATACACAGATATAACACATTGTTGGAAGCATGCAGTGTCAGTGAAGAGGCTGTTGAATATGTAATGAAGGTGAAGTACAAAGGATTGTATTAATGATGCCACACAGAGAGACAGTTGCCCATATACAGTAAGATCATCTCGCAGAGTGAGTGGGCAAGCTTCTGTCCCTTGGCACTGCCCAAATGGTCTCTCTCATGTTTCCAAATGCTTATTGCATAACTAACCCATCAACTTTGCCTGCACATGCCATGTATCTCAAGAGAGTGTATTATTTCAAATCCAGGCATGGCGTTTCCCACTGTATTATCTGACCAACTGCATCCCATGCTTGTGGTAATAATAATTTGTTGGTTTGCAAGAAGGTAATATACTCCCTCCATAAAGGAAGCATACAGCACAATTTGACTGACCCATTTGATATGGGTAATGTTGTAGGCCTACTAACACAAAACTGTGCACACCCTAATATGTCTTCCGTAGCCTCTTAGTGCAGATGGGGTCGCCGGCGGGCCTATTCACTATTTGCTGGAAATACTCAACTACATCATAACAACATTGTAATGACAGTACCAAGAGCCTTAAGTAACAGATTAAGACATAGCCATTACAATGTTGGTGACAGTAAGGTTATAACATGAAATAACAATGACAATAATGAAATAACAGTTGGTGAATCTTACCTGTCGCAGACTGACCCGGACAGGGTAAACAATATTCGACCCTTCCCGTCTGAAGTGTGGATGCGGCTTATCCTTAATGACAAACACTATATCAGCAGGGATGGTGTTGGGCGTCTCATCACCCTCTCTGGGAAAAGTGATTTTGGTGCCTTCTTTCCACCCGCGCTTTATGTCTATGGTAAGAATCTTGTCCTCAGTCCGTAAGGTGCGACCATCCGGATTGAGCCTTTTCCGTGAGATTTTCATACGTTTGGTGCAACCATGAAAGACCTCCTCGAGGGACACGCGTAACTCGTGATGGATGGCTGGGTCCTGCTTGCGCCGGGTCTGCCCACCTAGGCCCACGTGCCGATCACGTGGGAAACCGTTTAGGTTGAATCCTGGGAAGGAGCTGAAAGGGTCACTCCCATCCACTTCCATGTCGTCGTCATCTCGCCCATTGACTTTTCGTCCAAAGAACATCTCAAATGGGTTGGCGCCACCGAAAAATGTGGCAAATGTTGCATGGGGATCCCCGTGGAAGGTGTAGGTGAAGTTGGTACCCTGCCCGTCTGGGGGTCCTCCGCCACCTTTAAGACCTATGCAACAAATTAAATACAGTGACTAGTTGGATCAATTCAAGGGTCAATTCACTCATGAGCTTCTTTGTGATAATCTATTATATACAAGTGTGTGTGTGTGTGTGTGTGTGTGTGTGTGTGTGTGTGTGTGTGTGTGTGTGTGTGTGTGTGTGTGTGTGTGTGTGTGTATCGCAGTGTTTCCCAACCAGGGGTACGTGTACCACTAGGGGTACGTGGAAAAATGAACAAATGTATGAGCATAGTCACATTGGGATATAGAGCATGAGTGAGGGGGTACTCATGGAATTAAAAAAGGGTTAGGGGGTACGCGAGACAAAAAAGGTTGGGAAACACTGGTGTATGGGACAGGCTATGTGTAGGCTTGGGCTATATGTACAGTATGTAGGCCTACACATGTCTGTATGTTTGGAGAGTCTATCTCAGAAGAGGATGCTAAAATGTTAGAGGATGCTCACTGGGTTTACCCAAACCCAAAATATTCACCATTACATGACGTTTATCTGCAGTGTGCAGTGACCTAGAACCAACGCAGCAAGGGTTCTTGACTTGTATTCTGCGGGAATACGGATCAAGACCAAGGCTAATTCAAAAACATGCCTTATGTCAGTTCTGGGGAAACCTCTATGTGCGGAATAATTTGATATGAGAACTCAACGATGCCAGCCGTATACTGGCCGTAAAAAATCACGTTCCTGACTAAATTTCGGGATGTAAAACAATACCTCCTTGACTCGCTTCATATACGACCGTATACGGTCTTAATCGGCGCGTAGAATAATGTAATCACATTATCACACACAATCACAATCGCATACTACTATTAACATGAATACAAAACCCACCTTCCTCTCCATATTGGTCATATATTTCTCGCTTCTTTGGATCGCTGAGGACTTCGTATGCTTCAGCAATCTCTTTGAATTTTTGTTCAGCATTGGCAGCCTTGTTTTTATCTGGGTGCCATTTCAAAGCTTGTTTTCTGTATGCCTTCTTGATGTCGTCGTCTCCAGCCCCCTTGGCTATGCCTAGGATTTTGTAGTAATCTTTCCCCATCTTTCTGCTGTGGCCTCAAGCCGGAGAGTAGTTGATGTGTCGGCACGGTGGACGGTAGATTCTGATGCCTGTATCCTGGGAATGAATAGAGCCACGATGATAAGGCGTCAGGAGGCGAGCGCTGCTTTTATAAACAATATAGTGCCCGTGTAGCAGCCGGTTCCGCCGATATGTTTAGAAGCGGTAGTCAACGCTGTGGACCTTACGCTATTTCCCTTCCAGAGAGCATCTTTAAATAGCCATCCTACCCTCCCCTGTAGACTACATGTAGCCTATTGCTCGCTGGAATATCGTTCTTTCTAGAAAGTGTGAGCGCCTCGGCACGTCATTTACCATATTGAGCCGATTGCGTCTCCCATTATTATGCCAATATAACAGGTTCCGCCCATACCACCTGTGTTATCAGAGATGGGTGATTTACTGGGTAATTTACTGTCAGCTGTAAAAGGTCATGCAGCATGTGTTCTACCATTCACTAACCACTTAACCACAACTCACTGCGCAAAGTTTGGGGTTTGGGGAGGCAGTTTGATGAATATGTGAAGGCGTCAAAGAAAAAAAGCGTGAGAGTTCACTTCTGCGTGTGAGAGATGTCAATATGGACAGTCCTCGCTCAACGAGTCTTGGAATGTCTGACATACCCTAACTGATGTCTGTATGCAGTTTTGAACAGGATCCAAGATGTGCGTAAAATGGAACTGTATGCGCAAAGACGATATTGTCCAGCCAGTTGTTGATATACTGTATACATTTCTGTTTAATGTGTTAAGACGGTTACAAGTTCACGGACTAGGCCTACACACAGATTCTTTGATAGAGGTAGAATCACTTTGTGCATGATCTGGACGTAAATAATGGTAGGCACACCAATATGACGACCACACGTGCGTAAAATAGGGCTGGTCTTCAATTTAGGCCTATGCAAGACTCCGTTGCTTAATGTCCATACCCAAAATGTAAGTTACATTCAAGAGTAAAAATAGTTATCCTTGGGACAGAGTTCTATTGCACATATAATTAAAACATCATTTGAAACTCAATTTTCAATTCTCATTTGAAAAAAGTATTTTAAAAAGTCAAGGGTCTAGATATGTCCCAGAATACATATCTAGCTTTGGACTGCAGTTACACATAATCATATCAAGACAACTGGGAAAAGATACATTTCAGGACCAAGCATATTGCATAGGGCTAGCCTATTGCAGAGGCCATGTGGCATGTCAAGCCTACAACTACAATCATCACTGTTACCTTGCGAAAATAATCGATACAAGCAGCATTTCCAGTGTTCAGTGTATAGCAATAGGGCCACCTGCTGTACACAAACGGCATAACCACCTTGTATTGTGAGCCGCGGCCGTCATGTGCTGCACCAACTGGATGCGCAACTCGTTCCCCAACCCTGATAACGGATATGTGACTCAGCAGCAGCAGCACCCCAGCAACCGGGGCAGTCAGTTAAACCATCGGTCAGGCTACGGGACCTAGTAGATATGGGCCTCTAGGACTACCACGTGGAATGTGCTGTGGTGAGTGAAATGTAGTTCTAGTGACATTAGAAAGCAGGCACACGACAAAGCCACCATGGACCAGTTTCGTGACTTATTCGCAAAATTAGACAAGAATAATGACGGGTTCGTTTCTGTGGAGGAGCTCCATAATGAAATGAGAAGAATTGGCGTTACTGCGGCACAGGAAAAATCACAGGTACAAAGTTTAATGTTAAGCTTTACATAGGCCTATGCTCACTTATAACCCCAGCAATGAATAGCCAGCCTATTGTTTACGCTCAAGTGGTTGCAATACTGTGTTTGCAGACCATTGTGAATAATTACGACCAGAACAAGGATGGACGTCTTGACTACGATGAGTTTTTGGGCTACATTATGGACAGAGAAAGAAAATGGATAATTAACTTCCATGCACTTGACAAAAATAAATGTGGTGAGTGTCAGCATCTTCCCCCACTTTCTCTGCGTGGAATGTAGCCATGGTCTTGTGAACCAAACTCACAGCATGCTTATTGTCTTTATAGTCGAGTTGTTCACATGGATAGTATGATTTGAAAGATCCGTCTAGTTCAGTCAGGGGAATGTTGGAGGGGTTGTAGCAGTGGAATGATTTTATTTGGGGGAGAAAATGACTTGAGGCCTGAGATGTATTCTGATGTTGCATGTATGATTGTTTCTGTCCTCCTCACCTAGGGGTCATTGACCAAGGAGACATTATCGAGCTGTTCAAGGAGTTGGGTGTGGTAATAACCAAACGAAATGCAAAGAAAATCATTCAAATGTATGGATGACCAAGTTAAGCATATCACTAAACACATAGTACATTGGTGCACATGTTGTGCACATGTAACACCACCTAGCAATTTTGCTCGGAGAAAAAAAAGATGCAAACCCATTAGTCGTCACTGTACTGTAATTGTAATGTTCATTCCCAGAACTACAACATTACAAAAGCATAAACTGGTTCTTTCTTTAGGATGGACGAAGACAGCTCAATGACTGTTGACTGGGATGAATTCTTACACCACATTATTCTAAACCCAGCAGAAGATATTAAAGAACTTGTATCGTCTTGGAAACATAGCCTGGTAAGAATATGTTTATATCTCAGCCATGTAGACCTATCCCACTCCAATCGGGCAATGTCAAACCTCAGACATTGGCATTACTTCAGCCAATTTCAACATGCAGTTTATAATGCTCACACTACCCTGGACTTGTCAGTACCTGAGTTTTTTTTTCTTCTTCTTCAGCCTTTTCCAAGATCCTGGTCATTAATGGGGGCAGCTGTTTGTTTACATTTTAAAAAGAAAACATTTTTATTTATTCCCAAAAACATCCAAAAGGTTATGCAACATCAGCTGACAACTAGCAAACAGCGGTACCTTTTGGGAAAATATTTGGAGTAGGCCTATGTTACGTGGCCCTATTTTTGCCATCCACTGTGTGCCAATTTTGCCATTCATTGTGTACCACTTCATGTGTACAACCACTAATCACTTGATTGCCTTGTGATTGAGTAACTGTCTGCAGGTGTGCCGGTGGGAAGCCGCTGCGCTCATTGGCCGAACTGGGAATTAAAAAAAAAAAAAAAAGTAAACAAACGCTGCCCCTATTAGAATAGCTCATATCTCGGAAAGGGCTGAGCCGAAAAATGTGGCATCACTGGGTACTGACATATCAAGGGTAGCTTGAGCAATACAACAGCATATTGAAATTGACTGAAGTGGTCCTTTAATGCAAGGCAAACAGACAGCATGGGTGGTTTAGAAGGATTTTGAAAATACAGTTGTTTACTTTTAATACTTTTTAAATTAAGTATTAAAAAATTAAAATAAAAAAAAAGTAAAATTAAATACTAAATTACATAAAGAGTTGATTAAACTTACATTACTGATCTTTTTGATACATTTTGCATTACATCACAGGTATTTGATGTGGGGGAGAGCCGCTCCATGTCTCTTCAGCAAGAGACAGATGTTTCTCTCCGTGGAAACTTTGTAGTGGCAGCAGGCCTGGCAGATGCTGTATCTAGGACAGTTACCGCACCAATCGATCGCCTAAAAACATTGCTCCAGGTGAGCCTATACTGTAGGCCTATACTACTGCCTCCAACCTGTTAGACCTATCATGTTGATAAATAATTTGTTTACGTAGGTTTTCATGGCCTTATTTTTATCATTATGAATGTCACTGGGAAGTGAACTTCATCATCATCATCAGCAGCAGCAGCAGCAGCAGCAGCAATTGCATGCTTTTTGGAAATATGGACAGCTGGTCAAAAAAAAACTGCAGGTTGATGAATGAAATATTTTAGAAATGATATAAAAAGGATTGAAGAGGGGAAAAGGAAAAACATGAACTGCTCAATGTCATGCAATGTTACTATGGACAACTGTGCATTCATTTGCAGGTGAAGGGGTCCAAAGCGGTCTCATTTGGCATGACAGAGCTGCGGGCTGGAGGCCTCAGGTCCATGTGGCAGGGGAACATGGTCAATGTCCTGAAGGGAACGCCGCAGTCAACCCTACAGTGCATCCTCTATGCACAGGTGTCATTTAAGTGTCTCTCATGCTACTGATTAGAAATAGGTTGTACATATATCATTGCATGCAGATAAGCACACGCTCACATAGACATGCGTGCACACTCACACACACACACATATACACACACACGCATGCATGCACGCACACATGCACGCACACACACACGCACACACACACGCACACACACACAGCATAGCCCCCATAATGCATGCCATGAACACTGTTATAGGCATTGAAAAGTTAACTACCATAGTACACTACTGTGACATAACACAGGGCCCTTTCGTAATGCACTAGGACTTAGTCATAGCCATTCTGGTAACAGCAACTTTATAGCGCTATCTCCTAACGGGGTAGCCTCTTAGTGCAGATGGGGTCGTCGGCGGGCCTATTCACTATTTGCTGAAAATACTCAACTACATCATAACAATATTGCTATGACAGTACAGAGAGCCTTCAGTAACAGATTAAGACATAGCCATTACAATTTTGGTGACCGTAAGGTTATAACATAGGCTCTGCGCTAAGGGGTTAAGGTCTGTTTTCATCCTGCCTTTTAACAGATGAAGTCCCTGACTGGGGGTCAGAGGGAGACCCTCTCCATTCAGCATCGATTTGGCATGGGCTGTGTTTCAGGAGCAAGTGCCCATGCTGTCTTCTATCCTCTAGAGGTATCAGAGTACAGTGGCAGGTCTGGACTTTTCAGTTTTTTTTGTTTTTGTCTCAGCTGATCTTGGTTTGGTTTGTCAGGTGCTTTTAACTTGCCTGGTTTTGGTAATGCAATTTATGCACATTTGTTTGGTTTATGTGTGTGTATATTTTATCTTCCTGTTGTGAAGTATAATGAAGTAAACAAAAAGAGAGTGCCTGCAACTTTCAAGGTGGCTTTTGTTACTGTATGTGGTGATGCGTTACTTTGGATATACAGTAGAGTAATTCAAAATCAGAAGGTCTGAAGCTTGCACTCAGTGAAAATTAAGAAGAGATACCAATATAAAAGTGGGCTGAAATGGTGATAATTGATGGTTTATTTTTTTGACATTTTTCCAGGTTCTAAAAGTGCGACTCAATCTTCAGCAAGCAAGCACTTATTATGGAGTGTTCAGATGTGCAAGGACAATTTATCAGAATGAATCGGTTGCAGCCTTCTACAGAGGGTTTAAGCCAAGTATTCTGTGCATGATTCCCTATGCTGGAGTCGAGTGTGCAGTCCATCAGGTCAGTGGCTGCTGAAACCTTTATGTGCTTACCTCCCTTTGGGTAGAGGCATGACACCTCAGAATGTGTCATAACTGTAATAAGGACAACTTGATTTGGTACATCAAATTGTAAAAGAGAAGTCACTTGCGCTCTAACATTGTTGGTGCTTCCAGTCCAGGACAGTAGATAATGGAAAGTAAACTGGTCCACTTCAAAAAGACTAGGCCAGGGATGACTGGAGCAGTGCTGGTCTAGTCTTTTTGAAGTGGACCAGTTTACTTTCCATTGGTACATCAAATATTTACTAACAACAGAAAAACACAAGTTATTGCCTGCTGATGTCAGATAGTTGTCTTTTTTCCCCCACCAGTCCATCATGAGCTGGGTGAAAAGGGACCCAGCATACAACAGTGAAGCCAAGCTGTTCCTCTTCAGCTTTGTGGCGTTTGCTTCTGGACAGGCCACCAGCTATCCCTTAGCAGTGATTCGTACTCGACAGCAAGCTCATGGTATAATCAAATTAAAATAATCATATATACCTTGTTATCACAATGAAAAAGTGCTCATCAGACCTAGCCCAGACATTGTGTGTCCCAGAAACAATTTTGAAGGTGCTCTGAGCCCTTTGAATACGTATACCTGTACTAGGCTATTTGAGATCAATTTTAATGTTATCTTTGGGTACCTCAATATTCTAGAAACATTTTGAATTATATTGTATAGCCTATTTAGTTATACACATAGTTGCAATGTGTGTTTTCTCTCTGAGGTTAAGAGTTTCATCCACTGACCCATATCTTAGTCAGTAGTTTCATCTAGTTTATCACAATTACAAATTCTCAATTCAGTTGTAAGAAAGAGGGAAACACTTCGTCACACCACTGTAATTGGATTTACTGTATTGTAGCACACATAGCTCTTAACTGATCACTGTATGTTTGCTGGTTAATCATTTTTATTTCCCCTCTAGCTCTCAGCACCAGTTCACAGCAGGCTTCCAGCCTGGGCTTACGGCAAGCATTCCTCAGTATTTATGAAAGGCAAGGGGCAAGAGGCTTCTACAGCGGAATGGGGACCAGTTTTGTTAGAGCTGTCCCATGTGCCTTACTTAATTACACATTGATGGTAAAGTTTGAATCACTGTTTTCTCAGTGAAACCTCATGTTGATGAGATATGATCACTTACTTTGATCACTTACTGACGGGAAAACTGTATGAATAATGAAAATATGACTGAAGCAGACTGTGATTGAGAATGAAATTGCAAAAAGAATATTCTGTTAAGATTATTATTCTAATAAGTGGACCATTGCAAATCTGCATTTTCTAGCAAGCAATAAAATGGCAGACTGAACCATGATGATTATTACATTCAGGATTTGTTTATTTGCGAAGGAAAAGGCCAATGTAGACTGATTTTTGATTAGTATTCAGTTTGCTTTACATGTCTTTTTAAAAGCAATGGGTTGTTTTCATTGACAATTATTTCATTACAATTATACTTGTTTTGTTGTTTACATGTTTAATGGTCAAGTAAATAAAAAAAGAAACAATATACAGAAAGATAAATGAATTTGCAGTCTTTTCAGTCCCACCCCCCACCCCCTCCACACACACACAGACACCAACACAAAGCTTTATTGCAGTCAGTTGCCTACTACATGCTGTTTAAATGGGATTTCTCATGTACGCCCAGACCTGCAGGTCCAAAGGCCTGTGGCAAGGCCTATTATTAACAGGAGCACCAGAGCACAGACCTCCACCAAGCCAGCTCAAATATTCAACAAACTGTATTCAGCTTGAGCAATGCATACCAGCATACTGTCATTATTTCAGAATGAAATGTGCACGTGTTGATTAGTTATTTTGCAAACAGACAAATAAATAAATGCACATGTAAACAAAACCTTGCAAAAACATTACCTCCTTGCAGTGCCGGTTTTAGGAAATCTGGGGCCCTGGGCAAAGACATTTTTCTAGGCCCCCCATAATAATTGATGATGTACAAATGCAGGAAAACAAATACCATAATGCAACGACGAGGCCCCTGAATGGACGAGGCCCTGGGCAATTGCCCGACCTTGCTCAATGCAAAAAACGCCTAGGTTTCCTTGTCAGATCGTCTGCAAAGTATAAAAAGTAGAGTAAGGTTATTAACAGGGCATGGCATGGAAACACGCGTAATGTGTTTTGGTGACATATGACATCACTGTGTCAAACCAACACAGAGTTCATTACCTTCCATTGTTAGCAGTGCCACAGTTTAGGGCTGTGCCGAACTGTCTCTTATAATAGGTAATACAAACAGCGTCCACCATAGACATCATAGCAAAGAGATGTGCCTTGAGTCTAACTGCTACTGTTCACAGAACACACTCAGCCATAGTGATGGTCACTCCATCATACTGAGTGCGTTACAATACGCAACCTTGCCTCCTCCACTTGTGCTTGAGGCCTCGCCTCGTCTCCTGGCCCCTCCTCTGTGGAGAAAACGATAAAGTTTCCCAGCTGTCAGACTAGCCACAACTTTTGAGGGACTGTTTTTCATTTGCAAATGAGAAAAATACTTTACAATTGAGCTTTTTCAAGATATTGAAATATAATGCGGTTGTCAGTGATGTCATCATGACATATTACTTCCTGGTACGAGGAAACAAGCACAAGTGGAGGAGGCAAGGTCGCATATTGTAACGCACTCACTGCCTTCCTCTTTCAGAAAGGAGGAGGAAGTACAGGGAGGGTTTCACACCATCAGTGTTCTACATGTCCCATATGGTCCCGCACAATCAGTGCTGTTCCCATCCCTGTGGTCCCTTGCACAACTCTCCCACTTGCCACGAATTAGGGGTGTAAATCACACCCCTCATGGCGATTCAATTCAATATCGTTTTTTTTAGGCCAATGATTTGATTATTTTTGATACTTAAGAATGCTCCACGATTCGATTCATTTCGATTCGATTCAAATCAATGGTTCATATTTTTTTATTATTACAGGCTTGGTTTATGTGTGAAATGTTGAATAAATCAACAAAAGCTGAAATATCTGCATGCATTTCATTTTAGGGGCATCGTTATTATGGTCGGTATAATTATTACTGCATGAGCAAAATAAAATACCTCACAAAATGAGTGCAATAATACAAAAATCAATTAAAAACGATTAATCGATTATCTTGCGGAGGAATCGGTTAGTTGATCGTGGGCTGTAGGATGGATGCTTCGATTCAAATTGACTATTATTTACACCCCTACTACGAAAGGTGTCAGAAATGGGCTGGCTTGCTATAAGACCAATGGAGGCCAACCCATTGTGTGTGAGTCATTATGAGGGACAGGGACTGCCAAGATTGTTTGATCGTCTTGTGTAGGACGCTAATGATGAGTCAAGCACAGGTGGGCATCCTGGATGGGAGAAGCATGAGACAAGTTCCATGAGGGACACTGTGGCCCTATGTCAGTGCCCATTGTTCTAGCCTTGCCCAGTGATTGGATACTCTTTGGTGACCTCCATGGAGTATCCAATCACTGGGCGTTTCACGTCCTAGCAAGGCTAGCACACTGGGCATTGAGAAAGAGTCTGTGAATTGTAAGGTCTACTACCTGAAGGCAGTTAGGGATGGCTTGCCTGGAGGCCACCCAGCCATGGAACACATACCAAGGAGCTTGGCTCTTTGGTGCAGCAGTAAGAGAAAATGTTTGGCCTGGGGTTGAGGCAGGGTACATACTGTAGTAGCGGTAACTGTCAACAATGATCGATTCAGCAATGCATCACAATGCGGGGCACAGACAATTCAGCATGGATTCAGAAAATGCCATAATCAATGTGCCATATTGTTTCCTACAAGGCATACATGTATGTAAATATATCCATAAATGAGCACTGTAGGCCTATACTATATCTGTGGAGTCCGCAGCTCCATAGGCACTCACAGATAGGGACAGGGTGGTACTAAAGCACCTGCCCCTTTGCCCTACTGGAAACATGGAAAACGCATTTTTGTCAGAATTTACTGTCTTCCATAATGTGTGTTGGGCAGTAATGCATTACAAAAGTAATGAATTACAGTAATGCATTACTTTTTGCTGTAATGCCGTAATGTAAGGCATTACAGGACAAAAATCTGTAATATTTACTTAGTTACAATGCTAAATAACTTAAGTTACAATTGCATGGCAATGACCTGGATTTTAGTGGTATTCAGTGTGGTGGGTCAGAAAGACGCTATTCCTGAACCTGCTAGTTTTTAGTCTGCATCCTGCCAAAACACCTCCTAGACCAGTGGTTCTCAACTGGAACAGTCTTGGGACCCACCATTTTCCACTCTCATTCGGTCGCGACCCAATTTTTTTAGCGTTCAAGTCTATTCAATGCAATTCTCAAAATGTAACCAAGAATCGAATGACTGGTTGCACGCTATCTTTCTCGCATAAACATTCAGATTGTAGGCCTATCTATGACAACAGATGACACAGAGTTCACTAGCCTATCAAAAAAAAAGTTGTAAATTGTTGCAGGAAAAGTTGGATTTTTTTTTTTAGAATTACGTTTTTTTTACACCAAGGCTCCGCGACCCACACATGACCCTTCTGCGACCCACTTTTGGGTTGCGACCCACCAGTTGAGAAACACTGTCCTAGACGAGAGGTGAAAAAGTCATGACTCATGAGCTTGATTTACACTATAATAAATTGCCAGATCCATATTTAGGCCGACAGTTCTTTTGCGAAAGTAACTAAAGTAATGCAAAAGTAGTGTAATGCCTTACATTTTAAATATAGGAATATTGTAGTGTAAGGGATTATCTACCCAATCAGTAACAGACATCGCGGATGAGTTCTGCGTCAGCACCCTCAACTGTTTGCTGATTGGCTAAACACTGAGAGAACCGAGCTCGAGGCTTTTGCCAGACGATGTGCGGAGCCAAAATCTTTGGGTGGAGTACATCGGAAGGCGTCGCCAGGCTACTGTGACGGAGGTGTTCCCGCGCAGTTTGTCCCCCTCGGGCCAATAAACTCACCACCTCATCAACGCATCGGTTCGGTAATGGGAGGCACAGTACGAGGCCACTAAGCTAAAGGGCCGCTCTGACAGCCAGCGCCACCACACTGAGGGAGGTTTACTAACGTTCCACGCCACACTCTGCTAGTTGGCCTGCGTTACACTCACCCCCCTGAACCTCACTCCCATCCCAGGTCAACGGCACCAGTGTGACGGAGGTGTTCCAGCTCAGTTCGTCCCCCTCGGGGCCGCAAACTAACCATCTCGTCAAAGCGTCAGTTCGGCAATGGGAGGAACAACACGAACAAGACCGCTGAGCTAAAGGGCCAGCCCGAGGCTTCGGCATGGAGGTTTACTAACGTTTCACGCCACTGTCTGCTAGTTGGCCTCCGTTACACCCTGATGACTCCTGTTTCCATTGTGGCAGTAAGAAAAAACATTAGAATTTACATTAAATTACATTTAAATTACATTACATTACATGTAAATTACATTACATTAAATTTACATTTAAATTACATGAGAAAAAAATAGATGACTAGGGAAACTGGTGGAGAGTTAATTTCTTCCTGGAACGTTGCTACTCATGGGGGTCCCTGGTGGCGTGGGGGCCCTAAGCCATCGAATAGTTTACTTATGCCTCGGGCCAGCCCTGCATGTATGTATTTTATTTGCAATCTTCTGACGTTTTTTATGATCATCTGTTTTTATTACGGTCAGAAAGCTTAGCTGTAGGCTACGAGCTGCCTTGAAGCGCGCCTTCCCTACATGTGTCTTGCAAAAAGGGCAAAATTATGTCTCCTCAAATATTGTGTTAGACAATATGCACCCCATGTAAATGCACCCCATCTTATTTAGGCCGAAGTGGACTGCAGGGTTTTGGACTGTCTCATGAGGCAAGAAATAGAGAGTGACAATATGTTCTCTCTGTCCAGAAATGTATCTGCTTGTTGTTTCACACCCTCGCCTTGGACATCAAGCTGCTGGCAGACGCAAAGGGCAGCGCACCTATGTTCCCCGGGTCTTATATTCCCCGGGTCATATGTTCCCCTGGTCTTATATTCCCCGGGTCCTATGTTCCCCGGTCTTTGTATGGGACCGGGGAACTTACGGTCCTTTTTCTAAAAAAGGCTTCTATGTTCCCCGCATTGTATCTAACCTAAAGCTTAACCCTTCCCAAAACCATCCCTAAACTTAACCTGTCAGTGGTGCAATGTTTCTGAGTTTTCAAATTGTGCCCTTCTCAAAACCATCCCTAAACCTAACCTGTCACAGGTGCAACAAAAACCTGCGCTTTGCCATGCGGCAGCAGTCTACTTGGAAGCAGCGGGAAACATAGAACCTGTTTTTGAAAAAAAAAAAGGTTCCCAAGTTCTCCGGTTGTGGGGAACATAGGACCCGGGGAACATAGGGATGACCCCACGCAGAGTCAGAGCATTCCTCTCTTCTCTTTGCAGATGCAGATGCAGATGTCTCTTCCTATTGGCTATTATCTTGACATGTTTGGCTGACAATTTTTTGGGAGTTGCAATTCCTGTTGTTTGGAAGTGACACATTATGCGAGGATAGGCTATTTTAGAGCAACATATGAACTCTTAGGGAACTGCCATGTTAAAGAGCAACACGGCGTGAGAACTGGGGTTATCCCTATTTTCGAGAAATAATCCAGGAAACATAGAATCAAAGCTGCCAACTTGCAATATTTCTGTTCAGCCGAAGAGCCATGAACACCAGTGCAAGAGGGAGTGAGTAGAGGGCGAGCAAGAGAGACGAGAGGATGGGGCAAACCACAGGTAGACCAAAGAGAGAAAAACCCAACAATCCACTGATTTAGCCACAGGTGACCTAGGTCAGTGGATTGTTCTGTTTTCTGTGGTTCTGTGGCTTTGCTCCATCCTCTCATCTCTCTCACTCACTCGCCCCTCCTCCCTCTCCCTTGCTTGTCTGTTCATGGTTCTTCGGCTGAACAGAAATATTGCAAGTTCACCGCAGCTTCAACATTTGGGTCAGATTGTTCCACTAGTCAATTTTTCCAGTCATAATGAATCCTTGCAATTTGATGGTGGTGGTAAATATTCATGAAAAAGGTAACATTTCTGAATGGACAGCATGAATTCTGCAGATAACCTACTAAAATCCAAGCCTATTACACAGTGTACCTTTAAACCTTGCACTCAAAACTAGAACGGGCACTCGGTAGAGCGCAAACCTTCGCCTACGCCACTTATTTTTTTCTGGCCATCTTCAGAGTGTGGGGCATAACATTTTCCAAATGTTGGTGTTAGTTTCATTTAAATCGGACCGGAATATCGTAATATTACATTTTTGGCCCATTCTTGACCTCTTATTCAATTCAGCATGCACACGTTGTTCTGGCATATAGTGCTTGGCAAAGAAAAATGTTTTTGACCTTTTCGTGACCTTGACCTTGACCTTTGACCCAATCACTCCCAAAAAGTAATCGATTGTTCCTTGGGTCATGACCAATCATCCCACTAAATTTCATAAAAATCGGCTCAATTTACGTTTTTGACCTTTTCGTGACCTTGACCTTGACCTTTGACCTAATCACTCCCAAAAAGTAATCGATTGTTCCTTGGGTCATGATCAATCATCCCACTAAATTTCATAAAAATCGTCTCAGTTCTGTCTGAGTTATACGAAGTACAAACAAACAAACAAACATATTCACAAATAAATAAATAAATACACAGCGGTCAAAACATAACCTTCGCGACAAAGTCGGCGAAGGTAAAAAGACACGGGAGGGGAGGAGGAGATATAGGCCTAGGCCTAACATTTAGCTAAACACTGAAGATGCAACAATTGCCATGCTTGACAGATAGCCTATATAGGCAGGTCACCAGGTGAAATAATTAGGCCTTTTGTCCTACCAAGGTTTTCACTGTGGATTACAGACCGGAAGGCCTATTGGAAGAGATCAAAACATGGGGCCATTTAAATTTTGCCCAAAATTCAATATGGCCACCATTTTCCGAAATGGCTGATTTTCATGCATTTTTCATTACACTGTAAGGTAATATTCATAAAAGATGACCTATTTCCACCACTATTCTATCCTTTTCCATTGCATACATGTTTATAAAGGTTGACTAAACTAAAAAAAGAAAAAAAAGAAAAGAAAGTTTCCATCCTTGAAATCTCCAAAGGAAAGTGCTCAAAATAATGTTTGGAGTCCATGGCTGGGAAAATAAGGCCCATTGTCTTGCCAAGGTTTTTGCTGTGGATTACAGCCTGGAAGTTTCTTGGTTACCACCAGACCTAGAGTGCGTTGCAATATGCGACCTTGCCTCCTCCACTTGCGCTTGTCTCCTCGTCCCGCCTCCTGGCCCCTCCTCGGTGGAGAAAACAATAAAGTTTCCCAGCTGTCAGCCTAGCCACAACAACTTTTGAGGGACTGTTTTTCATTCACCATCCCAATTGCAAATGAGAAAAAAACTGTACAATTGAGCTTTTGCAGGATATTGAAATATAATGCTGTTGTCAGTGATGTCATCATGACATAATACTTCCTGGTACGAGGAGAGAAGCAAGTGGAGGAGGCAAGGTCGCATATTGCAACGCACTTCTAATCACAAGTGAGTGAAACGATTGTGTAGAATGCACCATAAAGGCAGTATGGGAGGTCCCAGGCTAGACCGGAAGGCTTATTGGAAGAAATTAAAACTAGCGGCCATCAATTTGTGTCCAAAATTCAATATGGCCGCTATTTTCCAAAATGGCTGATTTTCATGCACTTGTCACTATCCTGCCTATATTTTCTCACAATGATGTTTACAAAAGGTTGAGTAATCTATAAAAAAGAAAATAAAGTTGGCCACTTTGCAATATCCAAAGCGAAGTGCTCAGAATAATGGTTGATTGCACATTGAGAGTCCATGGCTAGGAAAATAAGGCTTTGTCCTGCCGAGGTTTTCACAGTGGATTACAGACAAGAAGGCCTATTGCAAAAGTTGCAAAAGGCCTATTTCAAAATGGCAAGTTTTCATACATTTTCCACAATACTGTAAGCCATGATCTGGGCAACGCTACATAAAGAATACAAAGTAGCAGGTGTGAAAACCCGCCTCCCTTTGTTCATAATTGGAACTGCAGTTTCAACTGGTCTCTCCTGACACTCGCGAGGGTTTGTATGAAAAAGGTTCCACCTCTCGCTGCGCTGGAGCCGCACCACCACTGGGTACTCAACCACTTCAATAGCGGCCATCTTCACTAGCACGAGTAGAAGAGTGGCGCATCAGACATGGCTGATTATTCCAATGTGGCTCCACCGTCTGCAAACAACGGAGGTGGTATGAACGACGCCTTTCAAGACGCACTACAACGAGCAAGACAGGTAATATTTTTTGGGAAAATTTAGTCAGAGAATAACCACTAGCTCTCTGTTAGCCGGCTAATCCACACACCTCATCCAAGTCTGATATTAGCTAGTTCGAGGCCTTGCCGCTCCGAGTTTTGCGATGCGCTTGAAATGCAACAAAGGAATGTGTAGGTTGTGCACTGGCGACGTTACCAGCTAATTCAATTACATTTTATTCTTCTCTATCAGACATACCAATTAGTTATGACGGAAAACAACACTTACGAACCGTGGTTTTGTGTATGTCTTAGTTAAAATGCTTAAATTGAATTGGCTCGAAAACGTGGCGTCATGCTGTAACTATTATTCAGGCCAACGTTCGCCTAAGCTAATCTTAGCCTACACAAGGAAGTAGTTAAACAGCTAATAAAATGCCCTTAGTTTACCTTCTTTGTGTTGCATAGGTCAACAATTTTTTGTTTTTGTGGACCTGCTAAACTCTAAATCATCATATACGAGATCTCAAAGAATTTCCGATTAGTTGAGGCGTTGCTCAATCTGGCTAATGCGGAAAGGATAGCAAATTGGGTTGAATTAACTATTGAGTTATGTCGGTTTATCTGATGGGTGATGGTAAGGCTAATTCAGAGACAATAACGAGAACGATGCATTGTACATTTCACAACTGGTGGGTTCGTTTATCCGCCATTTCTTCGAAGAGGGGCTAAATTAAAACCAAGCAGTTGGGTAGCAAGCTAGACGCTTGATGGGTTTGTTTAGAATGGTGGAAGGCGAATAAACACTAGTCGCGTGTACCGTGTGAAGTTTGTGTTCTGACCTAATTTTTGGCTTTGTGTTGTTTGACCTTTCAGATTGCTGCTAAAATAGGTGGTGATGGTGTTGCTCCTCCTCCTCCATCGAATGACTTTGGGTTCGGGGGGCAGAAACGGTCCCTAGAAGACGGCGGTGAGTGCTCCTCCAAGCGACATGGCTGTGAAACTAGACTCGGCTTGCAGCAGAAAGCTGTAGGCTACCTTTGTCAGATGTGTAGAGGCCCATCCAGGCTGTTAAACACACAATTCAAATATTGGAATTCACAGGATGAGTGTCATCAGGAGCAGGTCTTCCACAACTTGGTGATAAAATTGATTGGTGGATGGATGATGGTGAAAAAAAACGATTTAGTGTGATGTAGTACTGAGCAAATACTTTATCTTTGCTGAAGCACGTCTGGGTAGAGGAGGAACACCTTTAAGTTTCTCAGTAATTGAATTGTTTGTAGATCTCTTAGTTTGTAATAGGTTTAGGTTGCCTGTGGTGCAGCATATTTTGCAACTGCACTGATTTTTTGTTGGCCAATACAAGACCTCTGATGTTAGGATGGTTTTGTTCTTTCAGATCAGCCAGACGCAAAAAAGGTTGCTACAAGTGACTGTATGTATTCCCATTTATGCATACATTTCTGTTGAATATCCAGCCGTAATAAAACTGACTGACGTTAACTAATCCCAATTCTCTTTTTCAGCTTTCGCTGCAGTTATGGGGGGAATGGGTGGAATGGGCGGAGGACCCCCAAGGTTGGTTTTAATTTCATTAATGTTCCATTCATTTTTAACACGTAGAGACAAGGAAGTGTGTGGTAGAGACAAGGAAGCGTTGCAAGTTGAATGACCTCGGTGCTGGAATTTTGTTTTGATACAGATCTGCTTCAGAAGAATTCAAAGTTCCCGATGGCATGGTTGGATTCAGTAAGTACAGCCCATCTAATTCATCGAGATGGTTTTATTACGTCTTCATATTCTTACGACTTGGGCATTGAAATGCATGGCTAAATAGTGCAGCATATGATTAAAGATAGTGTGTATACTTAGTAAGGTTTTGAGATGCCACTCATTTGTATTTCATTAACTGTTAATCATTTTCCCATAGTCATCGGAAGAGGAGGCGAGCAGATATCCAGAATCCAGCAAGATTCGGGCTGCAAAATACAGATTGCACCAGGTGAGTTAACTTTGTGTCCCTGCAATAGTTATTTTAAGATGTTAAAAGCATTGGCATGATCTCTGCATATATGGGCCATGAGCTGAAATGTTTGTTTTTCCCCTTCATCAAAATTAGACAGTGGCGGTATGCCAGACAGATCGGTGACATTAACAGGATCTCCAGATTCTATCCAGTGAGTACTATTTAGTTTACTTATGCATCATTGTTAAGGGACCCACGCATGCACTGCAGTTGGTCTTTGTAATGGTAGTGAAACTGTAATGGAAGAGAATGTTTAGCATCTAGACCTGTCGTTCTGTAAATGCTCATCCCGACTTGTCTTTCTCTCTGACAGGGCAGCAAAAAGGTTATTAACAGAAATTGTCGAGAAGGGCAGGCCGACACCATTCCACCACAGCCAGGATGGACCAGGCGTGTCTGTACAAGAGATTCTTGTCCCTGCCTCTAAAGCTGGCCTTGTTATTGGCAAGGGTGGAGAAACTATCAAACAGTTACAGGTTAGTGTATGAACCCAAAATTATAAAAGCACAACTTAAAGTATCTCTTCTGTAGGATATGATCTCTTAAAAATGTAATTTCCCCACACAACAGGAACGTGCTGGAGTTAAAATGGTTATGATCCAGGACGGCCCACAAAACACAGGGGCAGACAAACCTCTACGTATTTCAGGAGATCCCTTTAAAGTTCAAGTAAGCATCCGATTAATTTGTTCCTATTGCAGCACCATTCGCCATTTAAACTATAAATGGACCACAATTAATTACCACTGGGTTTGCAGACCATTCCTTCTTAAAGTTTGGTAAATGGACCTGTGACAAGAGACTTAACTTTGTGATTTCTTCTGTGTCTTGCAGCAAGCGAAAGAGATGGTAATGGATTTAATTAGAGATCAAGGTTTTCGGGAACAAAGGGGAGAATATGGCTCAAGAATGGGTGGTGGTGGCGGAGGCGGCGGCGGAGGCGGAGGCGGTGGTGGTGACAGTCTGGATGTAAGTAAAGAGCAATTCTACTGTTTGAGTAGAACAGCGAGTATCCGTATTAAGTTGTGAATTGTTTCAATTTATTGTATTGAGGGAGGGTCTTTTTGTTTCTGTCCCAGGTTCCAGTGCCTCGTTTTGCAGTGGGAATTGTAATTGGCAGGAGTGGAGAAATGATCAAGAAGATCCAAAATGACACAGGAGTGCGAATTCAGTTCAAACCAGGTGCGCCACTAACAGTTGTACAAAAAAATAAATAAATAATTTATCTGTTTACAGAGGCGGTGTGACTACTTATTCCCTGCAGAGGCAGGTATTTTTTTTGTGATCTAATCAATTGGTCCTTTGCTCCTCACAGATGATGGCTCAACGCCAGAGAGGATAGCCCAGATCATGGGCCCCCCAGACCGGGCGCAGCACGCTGCGGAGATCATCTCAGATCTGCTGAGGAGCGTGCAGGCGGGAGGACCACCAGGAGGGCCCGGCGGAAGGGGCCGAGGTCGCGGCCAGGGCAACTGGAACATGGGCCCACCCGGAGGCTTGCAGGAGTTCACCTTCACTGTGCCCACCATGAAGACGGGCCTCATCATTGGCAAAGGGGGCGAGACCATCAAGGGCATCAGCCAACAGTCAGGCGCCAGACTGGAGCTGCAGCGGAACCCCCCGCCCAACGCCGACCCCAGCATCAAGGTGTTCACAGTACGAGGAAATCACCAACAGATCGACTACGCACGCCAACTCGTGGAGGAGAAGATTGGAGTAAGTTATGATAATAAAACAAGCTTTTCTAGTATTAGTCCTTTATGCATTTTGAATTTTTACAACGATAGGGTTATTGCGGTAGTTGATGGACTTCATTTCAGAATAATTCATTTGGTTGCATATCTGGTCTGCGTTACATGTGGTGCTCATCAACCTCTTTATTGTCTCCCTCCCCAAGGGTCCAGTGACGCCGATGGGTGGGCCTCATGGGCCTCCGGGCCCCCACGGAGGGCCTGCTCCACACGGCCCACCAGGGCCCCCTGGACCCCCAGCACCAATGGGACCATACAATCCCGGCCCTTACAACCAGGGCCCACCAGGACCTCAGTGAGTTATTGCCATAGCAACCCGTTTGTGTGGGGGGTGTAAACAGTGGTGTAGTCTACGTAGAACGCAGGGATTTCAGTATACCCACTTAAAAATTGATTGATAGAATAGCACAAATGTATACAGTATACCCACCTCAATAAAGTAGACTACACCACTGGGTGTAGACATGTGATTATTTTCCTAGACTTGAAAGGTACAAGTGCCATAAATTAACTTGTGTGTTTATTTATTTATATATATTTTTTCAATTTGCAGTGGTCCTCCTGGCGGCCCCTACCCACCCCAGGGCTGGGGCAACGGCTACCCACACTGGCAGCAGGGACAGCCTGACCCCAGTAAGTTCAGAATAGAAGAACTTCCATCTTGTTTGTTTGTGTGACGTAGACCCCAAGTGCAGGTATTAAATATCCACTATGCCCTTGTCCACCCCCTGGTACAGATAAAGCGGCAGCTGATGCCAATGCCGCAGCGTGGGCAGCTTACTACGCGCAGTACCAGCAGCCGCAGGCCCCCATGACGCCCGGCAGCGCCCCTGGCACAGCACAGACCAATGGCCAAGGTAAGTGCATGTCTGTCTGTCTCCACACCCACCTACTCTGTGCTGCCCTTCTCATGTAGCGTGGTCTGTCCCATAGTGAAGAACTCACCCCAGCTTAACAGTTGCTCTGCAGTGTAGATTAGTGCATCTGGCTAGTCCCCTTTTGAATGTTACTCTTTAGATATGCTTTCAATCTTTTGTTGCTTTTGTCTTGCGTCCATTTTTTTCCCCGCTTCATTTTCCTTCTCTTTTTATTACTTTTTTTTCCCCTTCCAATTACTCACCGGCTAGGTTACTTCAGATTTCTCTTTTATTTTTTATTTTTTAAAAACTAATTCCTTGCATATGGCCCTGCTGGGGTCTAAGTTCGCCGCCACCTGCCCAGGTGGAGGACGAACTGCTGCCTGCCACAGAATGGCTATAAATATCAATTGTACCATCTTTAACAGGTGACCCGCAGGCTCCAGGTCAGAGTGGACAGGCAGATTACACCAAGGCCTGGGAGGAATATTACAAGAAATTGGGTATATAAAATAATTTCGCCAACTGTAGCTTCAGCGTATTTCACTATGGGGGAGTCAGGCTAAACAGCATGGGGCACTAGCACTGCCACCACCATATTTGAGGCGGTCCACCAGTTAAAAAGGCGTTTTGAATTATTAAAGGCCCGGTCACATTCTGCATGTGGCCAGTCTTCGTAATGGCTGTGCCCAGCTGTTTAGACTGAACAGCTTCATGCCTTTTTAACTACCGGTTTAGCATTTTGATCATTTTTTTTTTTTTTACAGCAACCACTGATTGTAAAAGAATAGCAAAGATTGTTTTGCATATTTCCAGTACCCAGAGTTGATGTACTGTTTTGCCTTGCAGTGCCTTGTAGTGATATAAATGTAGCACTTCCTGTAAAAATATAGATGTATATGTCTGGACTTCTTGTTTATGGAAGACCTGATCCTAGGTCATATACTTAAATTGCTATTAAATTGTTTGCTCCAGGTCAACAAGGCCAGCCTGCTCAGGACTACACAAAAGCCTGGGAAGAGTACTACAAAAAACAAGGTGGGTTTACTAAGCTGTGACCGCAAAGCTGAATTGCCTCCTCACAATTGCACAAAGGAGTTAAGACTTGTACACCTATTAGTAACTGCCAGTGGATGTTGTTCATGAGAGGTGGTGGGCAGCTGTGGCTGTTGCAGTCCTCTATAGTTGGAGTGCCTGTCCTCGCAGCTGCCCTATAGCAATGCAGTGGGTTTCTGTCCCACCAGTCGAAGACAACCTGGCTGGGATCGTTCCCCCACTTACAAGACGCCTAAACCCCCTATTTTTTGCTTTTTCAGCCACCTCCCTAGACATTGTGGCAGGGGAATCTTAATGCTGGAGAGTTCACCCTACACTTATGCAATGTTAACGTAGCAGACTCTGATGTGATTGACTAATGCC
Source organism: Engraulis encrasicolus (assembly GCF_034702125.1). Classification (NCBI taxonomy): domain Eukaryota; kingdom Metazoa; phylum Chordata; class Actinopteri; order Clupeiformes; family Engraulidae; genus Engraulis; species Engraulis encrasicolus. The sequence continues at coordinate 19,108,751 of NC_085872.1, read as the reverse complement.
TTTGCAATGCTCTAAATTGTGCCTACATGAGTGAATTTTAAATAACATTCTGCAAAAAAATCTTTGTTTAATAAACATCATTTAAATTATGTTTTCTTTTTTAATACTATGGTGGGCGTTGGCAGCCTTATTACCGTATTGGCCCGAATATAAGACGTGGTTTTTGTTCTAAAAATAGTACTCTAAAAAGGGGGGTCGTCTTATTTCCGCACGCTAGAGAAAAAAGTAAAAAAAAATATTATTATTATTATTTATTTATTATTTTTTTAACTTAACCTGAATTCGGCCATTAGCCTATGCTTCACAACAATGCCACAAAACTGAATAATGGATGGGTTAAGAGATTGTTTTGTCCATATCAAATTTGCAGATGCTTATTTCGTTATGACAGTTGCACCGCACGTCTATCAACTGTCAATGTCAACGCGATGCGGATGACAGTGCAAGGGGAAAAACACAAGTCAATCGCGGCTTGTTGCTCTGCTTTTATTTGTGTTTGGTTTTACAGTCTCATCAGGAAAGCTTTGGTCGTTCTCTCTGGTCAGCCGATAACGCCACTAGAACTAAAGAAATGAAGGGTGATTTGACGAACAACCTGTAGGCTAAGTTTTGGATGCTGTCATAAGCCAATCAATGGTCATCTGTGTGTGCGCGACAAAGCGACGATATGCCTCGCAACGATGCAACAACACAGAATAATGGTTAGGGCAAGAGATTGTCTTGTTCATATAAAATCACTAGGAGTTTTACCCTTGGTACGAAATGAATATCAATCGGACTTTTAATGTCAACGTGGTCCTGATAGGCAGCGCATGGGTTTCAAGTGCAATGCGTCAATCTGCCTTTGGTCACGTTCGGTTTCTACAGTCCAACGGAAAACTTTGGATGCATAAAATGAACGGCGATTTGGCGAGACGGCTGCTGGTTAGATATTGCTGTCAACGAAGCATTTCGCAAAATCTGTGCATTGCACAATAGATTGCCTATCTCTACTGGACTGGTTGCCTGCCTGGCTGGCGCAGACTCTGAATGTAGGCTATGTTGCGTCGCACTTTAAACAGGCGGGCCCAGGCGGCTGCCTGTTACGGTGCCTATTCACGCTTGACAGGTGAAGTGAGTAAAGAAAGGAAAAGGATATGAGTAGCCATCTGTGGACTTATATCATGGAAATTCCATGAAAATTATATTGTGAAATTTGTTCTTTGTAAAAAGCCTCAGATTTTCCAACAAATTAAAAACTGCATTTTGAGAAAAGTTTCAAATGTGAAACAAAATTAAGTCTTCAAAAAACTTTTTTCCCCAAAACATGAGCCTGAAAATGGGGGGTCGTCTTATAATCAGGATCGTCTTATATTCGGGCTAATACGGTATTAGGTCCAGGGAGTATTAATTCAGAAATGGTTGAGCACCACTGATCTGGCTCTTTGGTTTGGGAACCCTATGACTGTGATATCTGACCCATGTCCACTTGCCGTCCGCCGCTGCAGGTCAAGCCGCTCCTCAGGCGGCCGCGGCCACGCCAGCCCCCGCGCAGGCTGGAGGCCAGCCAGACTACAGTGCAGCGTGGGCAGAGTACTACCGCCAGCAGGCGGCGTATTACGGCCAGGCCGGGGCCCCGGGCATGGGAGCCGCCCCGCAGACTCCACAGGTATGCTCGCCCTCAGATTCACTCCCTCTTTCTCTATCTCTGCTGTCTCTTTCTGTCTTGTGCTATTTGTTTATTTCTTGTTGTTTTTCTCTTTCTCTCCTCTCCTCTTCTCCTTCCCTACCCCTCCCTCTCACCCACTCTTTCTGTTTGGTGGTGTTTGTGTGTGAGTTGGTGTGCGAGTTGGTATGCATGTGTTTGTCCCCCAACCTCACCCTCCCACCCCCTTTTTTCCCTTCCTTTCACTTACAATAACATTTCCCCCCACAGGTTTATCAGGTCAACTGAAGTCCCAGCACTGCAGCGCCTAACCAATCTTTTCTTTCTTTAGACAGGCACCTTTCTCCTTTCATTTCTTTTCAAGCTATCTTTTTTTCTTTGGAGGGGGTGGGGGGTTGAAGTGTCACGGTTGTTGATGTTAACATGTTGTGTATTCTCTTATGTATTTCTTCTGTACAGGGCCAGTAATGTGAAGTGGACATTTAAATGCTACATTTGTTAAATGTTTGGATGCAGACGTCTTGATGATGATGAAGATCTTAAATTTCCGTGGTTTAAAAGTGTTTCATATAGATTGCAACATGATTCTGGAGTCAAGTAGTGTTTCTTTCTTTTATTCCTTTCTTTTAATGTTTTTGTAAATGAACGGTTTTATGTTAAGGTAATACTAGTATATGGTCATTCCAGCTCTTGTATCTCTTCATCTAATGTGGTTTGAGCTTATGTTTATACAAACTGTAGTCATTGCCATGTAAATCATCTCAATATGAAATGCTTTTTTTTGTCTTATAATAAAAGTGAATAAACTCCCTGTGTTGGTAAGTGAGAGGGTTTGGAAACCACCATCTTAGCAGTTAACAGATGTGTTCTGGGGTGTGGGGAAATAACGTGAGGGCATGACATTCAGACTGCAGTGTGATCAGTTTCTTTCTACCCGTTTTCTGACAAAATATGCTCTGCCATTTTCATGTGTCTCCAGCTATCTCTTCGCTTTCTGTTTTTTAAAACCGTAACCCCTAGCTATATTTAAATGTGTGAATGCAATGAAGTGGTCGACTGTGTTGCATATCCTTTTTCAGTGAAGTTAGTGGTGTGTCCTTGCCTTTTTCAAAAGCTCGTTAATGTTGAGGTTCTAGGTGCAGATATTGTACTTTACTGGCGGGTCAGTGATAGGTATGTGATACTCGTAGTCTTTAAAGAAGCTTCTGTTGTATTGTGCCTGGTGACTCAAACTAGTTGTGTGCTGTATGTAATGATGAGAGAAACTTCTTCCCTCACAGGCAAGATTAGGAAGGTGGTAAGCAAGAGGTATTTTCACAAAATGCTCTTTTCGATTTTTGTCACTGCAAAGGATTGCAAGCATTTTAGTTGACCCTCTGTTGCTTTCTTACAGGGCAGGTACAATGTTCTCATTTGAAAGCGATTACATGCAAAAGCACTTGTTTTGCTTTTTTTCCCCCCTCCTCCCCTCTCAATTTCCTCCCCTTACGTTTTCATGCATCACATTTTTGTAATTATCTGATGGCCTTTGATGAACGCATTTTGATGCAAATTGAAACGAAAGAGCAAGCTTTGCAAAAGTCGAATTTTTTGTTTTCCCAGTTGTATGTTGGCATCCATCCAGTATATAGATCTGTAGGTGTTTAGGGCGGGGGAGGTTACGAAGTGACTCACCACTGACATGATCCCTCCACCGTAAGTACAATACAATGTGATTTTAAGAGTCACTTGTCTTTGATATCTTGCTGAGAAATAAGTGTGCTAGACATGTCTCCTTAAGTTACAAACAAGCCTTTGGTAAGTATTACAGCGCCCCAATTCCCCAATATACTGTCAAAGTTGATCATGATGTTTCTGATATGAAATGGCCTATTTTTTGACAATTTGGTCTGATTTTGCGTTTGTCATGAACTACTGAATTTCTGCTATGATATTTCCATTCAGCAATATTCATATCCAGCAAAGTAGCACTGTAGCTGTTTTGTGATGCCTGCAGAGTTTGAAGTTCTCTAGTGTCTAATATTTTGCGTGTATTTTGCTGAACTGCTTAGTTTTGGCATTCAACACCTTCTTTCCTCTGTAGGAAAGCCCGAATAGAATAAGAACTCAAGTCTCCATTGAAGTTTGAGTGAGTCAAATGAGAATGTAGTATTTTTTTCCTCCAATGTCAATACATGAATCTAAAAATGTTAACATGAAAATAATAATTCAAGGCTTGTCAACTGAAGTATCACTTAGCGCTGAATATGCTTGTTTGAAAATGCGATCGATATTTTTTTAATCTGTAGCTCAAATATAATGTAGCACATTGATGCCAAGCTATGTCTGTAGTAGCAACTCAGCATGCTAATGTCATGGACGTAGATTTGAAAGTGCTTCAGATTTTAGTATTCCACCTTCTGCAGACTTGCCCATATGTCAGACATGCCTTTTTTTTGCTTTGAACACTGTCATTCCGATGGCTGTTGAATTGACGCCAATGATGTGACTGATTTGTTCATTGATGGCAAACAGTGCAATATCTAATTCTTGCAGTGTCAACCCAGACCTTGCACCTTAGGTTCTGCTGCAGTAACACAGGTAAGCGTAACCTAAGGAAACAAGTGTTTGACCTGTGCTATAGACATTTATTGCTGTCTGACCTGCCCACAAACTGTGCCTATCTTAAAAACTTTTTTCAAAATTGACTGACCAGAACAGTAAATGAATAAATGTTGCTCTGTCCTTCCCAATACTATACTCGAAATGGTTAGTTATGCATCTGTATCTTCGACCTGAATGATTTGCATGGCCCTTTTCATGACAATTACTGGCTATGTAAACGCTACATACCATTAATGATGTGTCGATAATTGTTGCATTTTTGCCACCGTCCAGCATTTGAATACATGTCCTTTGTCCAAACTTATAGTTAACCAAAAATGTAGTCTTTACATTTAAAACAATTGAGCAGGTTTGTCTTTGCTTCTTATTTGAGTCTGGGATTGGGGAAGTGTGACCAGGGATGCTTAAGATACCTTTCGTATTGTTTTAACATGACTCTAAATTGGCTGCATGCAGTGGCAAATGCCTACACCGGAGCTAGTCATACTAATGCCTTATTTGCGAAATAAATGCGTTTTAAGTGTGAATATCTATACTGCTGTTGCTATTTGGTTTGAAACCTGTGAATAATTATGATGCCCTGCTGCAGTGCTAATATCTTGTCAAAAATTGCTGCCTCCATTCTCACTCACAGTGTGGAAGATGCTGCAGGCAATAGGTCGTAGAATCAGATCCCGAGCTAGTTTGTCCGTAAGGAGGAATCCTTTGAGTCTGTCCCTCTGCTGATCATAGACCGTTCAAGGGCTCCAGTTATAAGGTAACCAATGTAATGACTGAGGAAACCTGTGACTGCTTAAGTTTTCTTGATGCTCAGTTTAGGGACATGTCACATGTGATTTTACAATTCTGTTGAATTGCTAGTATGTTGCCATTCTGATGATGACACTTGACCTGTGGTAGTCTTGAATTTTTGCTTTTTCCCATTGCATCCGCCTGTTGCTTTGCGTAGGGTTGTATGAACTTTTATGATCGCTTTATAGGTTTTGAAGATCAGGAACCAATATCTGTAGTCTCACCATTTATGGCTTAGGCAGAGATTGAGCAATTTGCATCTTTTCTCCTCTCTCCTCTCCTCTCCTCTCAAATTTCTTAGCTTGCAATGAATCCCAGTTTTTGCATTCTTTTCGTGTAAATATGCATACCAGTTATCGCTAGGGTTTCTCAAGAATAATATGGGGGTATAGATATAAGACAACATCTGAAGTTCAGCACATGACTTTGGAAGTAAACAAGAGATGGTTTTGTGTGCTGTTGAAGTTTTAGAATGTTATTTTTGTGGATTTCCTTTTTGTTAAGATTTGTTTTTGACTGTTCTATTGTTGCCATGTTCATTAAATAAAGATGTGAATTTAACTTTTTATTCTGTCTTGTCCTTTTTTTGTTTTTGAAACACAATGTGATGAAGTTTCCACTCAGTTTTTCAGAATTGTTTTAAACATTACAGATAACGTCATGTCCTAATAGACTGTCTACATATCCTGTATATTAATTGCAGATGTGGCCAATGTGAGATAATGGTACATGTTTAAGAAACACTCTAAAGTAACTTCAAATGGCCCTTTTATTAAAACATAATTCATATTGGTGCACAAGTTGATGTTGCAATTCACTGATGTTAGTGAAATGATCTTAATTATAAAAAATAAATGCCATAAAACAAGACCCATGTTGCCGGATTTTGAACTTGTATGAGTTCACTTGAGAGACCCACAAAAATATATTCTGGGTTTATCTTTATTTAATGTTCACTCAAAACCAGTCCCTTTTTGATGTGCCAAGGAAGACGAATGATTGGTAACAGTTTAGACCTGCCATTGTACAGACAGGATAACACTAAAGGTTACTGTCAGTAAGGCTGAAACACTTTAACATTCACAACAGCCCAAACACTAGGGACAACACAGGGCGAGTAAAGAATGCTCAGCAGATGGGAGATCCATTAGCCATGAGGCCTTGTGCGTGTCTCAGCACTTACAGATGGGCAACAGGCTCATGTTCACTGGCACAGACTTGTCAAACAAGGCATTTCACGTGTACATAATCTACTTAATGAATGAAGCCACTCAAGACTAGCCTTGTCAGGAATCCCTTCACAATACATAGTATCATTACTCCTACAAGAAGTCAGCCAGCCCCACTTAATACTGTTGGGCCACCCAAACATCCTGCCCTGCCGTTCTTGTAAATACGGTTTCAGCGTGATTTGAACAAGGCTAAAAAAAACAAAATGCAATAAATAATGTTGAATAAATCGTATTTGCGCTTGAGGTCACAAGTACCGACCCGGACACTGCTGTGCAATACAAACTGGCTGCTGAATGTGTCTACCTCTCGAGAAGGCACAGCAATGACACCAGTTTTTAGATTTAACAATAAACAACTGCATTGAAATGGCACCACAAAGAGTACATGAGGACAGTATTGCAACTAGACTTACAGGTGACCAAATGGTGCTCAGTCAGATAATGATGGTCTAACAAATCAAGCAGCATTTACACTAATAACAGCCAGGACAACACTGCACCAAAGAAGCATAAATCCATTTTTTCCTCTTCCTTCAGTTAGTGTAGTAGACTTTGAACGACGTTTAGGCTACATGTGTGGATGGATGGAGAGTCCTGTGGTGTGTTATTATTGCACTCTGGCCTCCAGCATGGCATTGGGCACGAGGTGAAGCTGTGGTGTGATGCAGCCATTGAGGTGGCGGAAAGAGTCGGCGCCCAGGTAGGCCAGGAGCAGCTCGCAGCGCCGGTGCAGCAGGTGAAGCACATCCTCCGCCAGCGTCTCCACGCAGCTGTAGCGCACCTTCTCAAGGTCAAAGATGTCCTTCAGGAAGTACAGCACCTGATCCTGTCAGGAGATACAAGGAGAAAGGGGTTTTAATCTGGTAAATTGGCATGTAATGATCACAGAGCATTTGCTGGTGGTGAAAAATAAAAACGCCATCAAGCCTAAGTTGAAATATTTTATAAATAGCTGTTCATTCGTCCAGTGAAATGTCTTTCATGCACAGCTTTGCCTGTGTGTGAAGTACAGTTGTGCTGAGAATAATACCAGTGCCTTTACCAAAGTGAGTAAATGTCAAGATTCTTCTAATATTATAAAATGTAATTATTTTCCCCAATTTTCTTGTTTTGAAACAGAATATGCTATGAATGAGCAGTGTCCAATGCATTTTTGCTCATCAAAATACAAACTATTGGACGACTTGACATTTTCTCAACTTCATAAAGACACTGCTATTATTTAGAGGACAACTGTAGTTATTGCAATATTACCTTGAAGAAACAGCAGAAGTCGTGCAAGGTGGTCCTGGGGCCCAGGAAGCCCCATGCCAGGACGGGACTAATCTGCTCACAGACGGTGTAGAAGTGTGCAATGAAACCATCCTGCATCTGGCAGGGGAAAGGGAACAACATGGGAGGTGTATTTGTTATAGTGTTGCCATCTCTGTCTAACAAAAAAAATTGAAATTTCAAACTCAATCAACCTATTTGTTTCTATGCTATTGTCATCCATTTAGTGACCAGGGAAGGTTTTTTTTTTCCTGGGACAGACCATTACAAACAAGAAAAAGCATGAAAAACTGGGACAGGTGATAACACTAATTTTTCAGCATTCACTTTGTGCTGTGTAGTAGACGAGTGAAATGTACATCATGGCGCATTTCTCAAAACTCTTGTGTGTGCACTTCTAAGTGTATCAGCCTAATTAGTCACGCCCAGTGATTGGATACTCTTTGGCGAACTCGGAGGAGTATCCAATCATGGGGCGTGACTAATAGAGAGTATCCAATCACTGGGCGTGACTAATTAGGTTGATACACTTGGAAGTGCGTGCACTAGACTAGTGAAATGTACATCATGTCAAAAATCTGAGATGCTGGTTTCATCTGCATCTGAAAGATGACAACGCACCTTCATATGCTGCCTCTTCTGTTTAAGCACTGACCAGCAACTCGAAGCCACAGCCTGTTAGAAGACAGAGAGGATAAGGATTGGTAATTCTATGGCATCATGTAAATGGCTTGGCAAGACACCTAAAGTGTACTGTTGATGTGATGAGCTTACCGTCTCTTTGAAGGAGCTGTTTAGCCAACGATTGTTCACAACATTCTGGATGGAAATAGGCGGATTCTCCAGGTCCTCAAAAGAATCCATGAGGATGAAATCCAACACGATGTCATAGAAGTTCAAATGCCTGACCTACAAAAACAAAGTAACACAGTGACTAGAAGTAGGACAACTGCATACAGATGTGGATTGGTGACGTGAGCTATGGAATTTATTTGCATTCCCAAGCAAAGTAGTGGTATTGTGTGAAATTCCTGAGCAGCTTTATTTTGCATTTTTTAGAGGTCTTTCTAAATGATGAATCCAGAAATCATGTTACAATTGGCCAGGCACTACAACCACTCACAGTGGGTATGTGTCTTTCGCGCCTTAATTGAGCCCACAAGATTAGACAGTTCCCAAGAAAATGAAAACATATTAACCAACATCATGGACACTGGACAGAGAACGTCCTAACTTAAGACTTGACTTCATTCATCTCAATACACCTAACCACAGGTAATACAGGCTAGTCCATGAGCCTGACATAGGAGCAGTTTCCACGTAGCAGGATATTTTTATATCTGGATATTTTTTTCTCCTGGTTACATTGGTTTTGGCCTTCCGTTTCCACGTAGCAGATATTTAAAATCCAGATACATAAAAGCAGGCTTTAGTATCCTATTTGGGAGGCTGAAATGCATTTGTTACAATGGAGTATTTACACCTAAACAGGATTAAAAAAAAACCCTGCTAAAAAATATCCTGCTACGTGGAAACAGCACCTTAAAAACAGCCAGCTATACTCACGCCTCGGGTTGCCAGCTCCACCTCAGTGTTTCCCCAGTGGTCTGTCTTTTCCAAGAAAGAGATCATCTCCTCAAACACCTCTTCAAACCTCTTGGGGCTCTGCAGAAGAAAACACACAGGTGTGCCTTAGGAAGGTGTTGGCATTGATCAGGAATTAGGAGGACGTTTTGGGTAGGGTGCGCACATCCAATGTCTTCCAGACATCCAAACTTGTTGCAGGTGCTAGACAAAAGTGTCAGACAGTTGAAGAAGGTAGGTATGCACCCTGCGGAATAAGCTCCAAAAAATAAAGTTTATTACATTAAAACAGCCTTAAAAATATGCCTTATGCCTGACGAGGATCCAGGGTGATCGAAATGTTGCCGTTTTAATTTTCTGCAGTTAATTCCGCACTGTGCAGACCTAACATATTTGCAGAAACACACACGCACGCACAGAGAGAGCACAAGAGAGACTAACTTTGCGAGCCTTGACGATGATGGAGGAGAGGATCTTCTTTCCCGTATCAGCCAGGAAGTGTCTGGTCGCCCTCTCACACAGGATGAGCTGTGATGGAAGTAAAGGATGGCAGGTGTCATGCAGGGTTGCCAGAAGAGGCTGATGATGATTCCAGCCCAAAAAAGGCTCAAAACCTGAAAGCACTGAATCCTGCACAATTCTATACATTTCTATGGCCAAAAATTGGACGGGTTTTCTTGCAAAATGCCATTTTTACCAGCAGACGGCCATCCAAAACAGGCCAATTGGGCGGGAAACCGCCCAATCTGGCAACACTGAAGTCAGGCACAATATAACTGACAGGTTTCTATGGTCTTATGAAATAAGTATACAAATAAAGCAACTTACAATAAAACCATGAAAGCATACCTGACATGCCTGACGCACACAGTGCAGTTTAGCCAGGAAGTCTGTATCACCAAGGCATTCCAGCAGCTCCGTCCTGGAGAACACACAATCCATAAGGACAGCAATAGTAGTGAGCCTTAAAGTTACCGCGCTAACATAAGATAAGTCATACATTCGACACTCAATCATCTCTCAGATATGACCTGACTAGATATCCTACACACTGGATATATTTGAAAATGAAACCACCACAAAAATGTTCAGGTATTCTCCAAACATATCAACTACACTGTCAAATAACCATGATCTGCCAGTCTGCAAACTGTGTTCATTGCTTTTAGTGTGAGGCTGCCCGGTCATGCAAACACAATTTTTTTTAGACAGCCAGCGTGTAAACCCAGATAAATTGTATATTTTCTTGATTTTACATGGTTGATTTGGCCTGACTCCACTTTCTTACCACCCTTTTTCTCTGGTGGTTTGTGCTGCCTCTGCGCGTTTAAAACTGCACTGCTGAGGTTTCCAGACAATTTTGGTGAGGGCAGATCATTTTTGAATCGGTTGTAGCAAATATTACAAAGACAGATTTTCATTTCCTGACCTCAGCAGAGTGTATGTGATCTAAATTATTTCCAACATTTATTGTTCAAGAATTGTTTCTGTCGGGATTAAAAATACTACTTCTTTCTATCTGTAGCTACACTGTTGATGATGCACACAAGATGTGGTGGTCAATACCTGAACTGTACAATTAACTGGGTAGTCCTTGTGATTTTGGCTACATTACACATATAATGTACATCAGTGTTTGTGAGGTTCGCACCAATGATACAGTAGGTCAGTATATTCTAAGCCCCATCTTGATCAACATTTCATATTTGCATCTGCAAAGGCTGTGCCTTCCCAGGATACCTGAGGACTCTGCAGGAGATCTTGCCGTCCTCGGCCATCTGCAGTGCCTCCTCATAGAAGGGATAGTGGCAGAGAGTTCCCAGGGTGTAGGCATTCCTTAGCTCTCTGTGCTCCGAGAGAGAGAGGGAGAGCTGAGAGAGAGAGAGAGAGAGAGAGAGAGAGAGAGAGAGAGAGAGAGAGAGAGAGAGAGAGAGAGAGAAAGAAGCAAACACAAAGATGAAACAAAGCAGGATATGAGTAATATAAGACTGATCTCATTTGTAGTTTTCATGTGTGGTATACTGTCACTTGACGGTGCAGGGAAGACAGGATTTCCAGCTATGTGAGATTGTACACAGCAGGAATCAAATGCCTAGTGTTATCAGGAGAACACATTTGTCCACTGAGATATGACAAGTCTAATATAGATACACTATGGCACAACACCTGCCACTGTAGGTGTAACTTATGAACAGAAACAAAGCAGCTATTCTAGGAGTATTGTGGAACAGTAGCCACAGCATGAGCACACACTGCTGTGGCGTGTGCTACATGACCAGCCAGTCCCAGTAGAACAGCATTAGTTACAGGTCACCTTCATTGAGGACGGCCAGAACCACATTGGATATTATTAGCCTGAATCGCAGAGCACGCATATGCCTATGGAAAGGCTGTAGAGATCGATCTCTGTCATAACAACATCAACACTGATGAACAACGAACATAATATTAACAGTTGTGAACTCTCAGTTGTGAACTCTCAACTGACATGTACAATATGAGTGACCCTTCAGTAATACTGTACACAGAGTAACAGACTGTAGCGTAGCGGAGGCTCAAATCTCAAAGCTGGTACATGTGCACCGAAAACATGTAGGCATGTGCTGAAGCTATTAATAGTCCCCTTGCAGTTCTCCACTCTGGCAATGACCCAGTTTCTCCCCGACACTCAAGTGCACCCCACCAGGTCGGAGTGGAAACAGCCATGCTGAGTCCCACTAGAGTCACACCACAGGCAGGCTCCTGAGCCCCCGAAACACGGTGCGACTTGATTAACTTCACATGTGTGGAGCACATGCACATAGAACAAAAGCATGGCAGGGTACTGCAAAATTACTGCCAGCTATTCCTTTCTCACTTTATCCGATGCATGTCTACACACTGAAACTGCATCGCAAGACCTTGCTAACGTGATCAAGCAGGCTCCTCAGCCCCCCAAACACGGTTTGACTTGATTAACTTGACACGTGTGGAGCAAATACACACATAAACCAATGTTGCTCAGTTTAACAAAAGCATGTCTGGGTACTGCAAAATGACTGTAAGCTATTCCTATTCCTTTCTCACTTTATTCAATGAATGTCAACACACTCTCACTGCATCGCGCAAGACCTTACTAACGTGATCAAGTTGTAATCATGATGGTGGCAGTGAGCCAGAGCTAGAGATTGGCATTGGCTTTGGCACCACAGAGTTGTTGAGGCGTCTGAGGTCGTCTGCATGGGGCAAGGCGCAGGCTGATTACAGGTGGATGACCTACGCTAATGGGCACAGACGGACATGAGGCTGGCGGCCAGACAGCTTTCTGCCTTCAGTCTTCCTAAAGATTATCTGATGATTTACGAGCCCCACAGCACAGGCACTGGTTTCGTGTCTAACCCAGGGCATTCCTAACGCTTGCCGGGCAGCCATCTCCTCGGACACAAACTCTTTGGTTAGGAACTTAAAAGCACCTATGCTTCTGTGTGTAACCCCAACTGATCATTTGTTACTACTATATGGTAATTAAATATCAATGTGTTGCTAACATTCTGTTCGCTTACTGGCTTGTTGGTTAATTTATTTATTCTGTGGGCAAATATGGTATGGTACAATTGCACAAGCTATTGCTGCTGACATGTTGAGATGATTTCAATTTTTTTGGTTAAGGGTTTGGTGTAAAGTTGGATGCTGAGTTAACATTCTCACCTCGGCAGCAGACACAAAGGAGTCGGTGGAGGCTATGCTCATGGTATCCCTCAGGATGGAATCATCCAGATCATCTCTGCTGGAGAGGTCCGTGTGTTTGTCTGGCAGAGAGTCAGGCATTACAGTTAGGCAGTTAATCATGGACAACCAAACACACACAATCACACATGCCCGTTGCAAAACAAAACCGGTTTATTTATAGCACAGATAAACATGTTTTTTTTTTGCTTTTGATATGTCAATGTAACTACGTGCTGAAAACCTCATGCCTTCTCTAGTTACGTGTTCACATGTTATGGGGTGTCTATGTACGCAGTGGGAGGTTCTCGAATTCTAAATGTGGGGTCTTGAATTCACAAAGCCAGTCTTGGGAGCCAAATGCTAAGCAGGTCTTAGAATAGACACGACAGGACAGAAATCAAATTCGAGGGGCCTGTCCATGTATTCGTGTATGACATGACAAGTCAATGCTGTGGCTGCAGGGTCCAAGCTACAGAGAAGCAAACTTCTAAGATTACATTGTACTAAATATCTTAATATAATTATTGTTAAAACATGTACTAATCCAAATCGGAACTGACACAAGGTGGTCTTTTATTAGGGCCACGGACGGTACAAGCCACCAAGGAGAAGGTCTGGTACAAAAAAATAGCAATAAGGGCTTTGCCAAACCAATTAAGTCCACTTGTATTTCCACTGGTGAGGTACATCAGCTTTTTGCTGTATGGGGTTTAGCTCGCTAGTGCTAACAAACCTCACAGGGATTGATGAGATCTCTTTGGAAACCTTTCTGCCCAAAACATCACTTTAGCAGTGCTCTCCTACCAGATAATCACTGCCTTTGCATTCTAAGAAACTCAAATCTCTGCTGCTTCACACATGGACCTTATTCGTCAAACCCAGTGAAGCGTAAGAGGTAAAAGTATAAGCCATCTAAGGTAACGGCTTTGCAATGCCCCACTGCTGATCTCTACGGCCAACGTGCAACTTTTTTTTTTAGGTCCAGTGAGGACAGTGGAGCTACTATACTGGCCATGGTGGTACTGGCAATGAGCAGGGAAGAGAACCCCTCTGGTGGAACTGGAAGAGGGAATACCAGAGATACTGTTGCTTGTTAGATCACCTCTGGGAATACCCACTCATCTACTGGTGGAACTGGGAGAGAGAATACCCACTAATCTACTATGACATTCAAGCCCAAATATTCCACAAGGAATAATGAGGGGTTGCCGCTGGCAACAGCTGGTGCAGCAGACGGCATGAATGTGGCTTAACTGCAGCATGGTTGATAGTGGTGGAAAACCACTCTTTTCCCCACTGTTTCCCATAGATAGACTACACAGCATTGTCATTTACAAGAATTGCACAGATACATTTTATTTAGCCTGGAGGCCTCCTAATGTAAGACAAAAAAATAGTGTTCATATTTGATGTGATACTAGAATGCTTAATGGAAACAACTGTTATGTGCTACTTTGATCAAAACAAACGGCAAAAACACATCTCTGGAGAACTGCACAAATGCCAAACATTGAGGGAAATTGCCAAGAAAGACATTTGATGTAATCCCATGCAATACCCTTACTGCCAAATTATTTAGTGTGAGAGAAACACATTGTTTGAAGTGGCCCATCACTGCTCATTAGCAATTTGCAATTCCATAAATACAGCTAGCATATTCCAAACTGTTACAAAAAAACAACAAGATTTGAAATTGCACCATTTTATCCGTGAGTGGTGTATGTGTGTGCTTATGGGAAAGACAGTGACAGAGTCCCTCACTCACCATTGCTAGCATGTGATGAGGGATCCGAGACACCCAATGATCCCTCAAACTGTTCCTGTAGCCGGTATGCCCTCTGCAGCAACGACTCCAGCTTGTGAACGAACTCTGCACTGATGATGTCCTGAACCAAACACATACACAGTAAATTTGCCAGTGTTAATTTTGCAGTGTTAAGGCTTATTAACACTATTGGAGTAATTCCAACACCAAATGGAGTGAGACGCTCTCCAGTGTCAGTGACAAATGAAGTTGTTAAATTGTGTGGAGTTAGAAGTACTCCAGAGAGCCCCCGCCTCCTCGAGGTGATGGAGTTTGTCTGCGCCATTGTATGCTCCCCGAAACTGCTTTACTCTTTATAGTGTTAGCTTAACACTATAAATCTAACATCAGTGTTTAACACTGATCTGGAGCAGGACCAAATAGACACTAGAACAGTGTTAATTTTAACTCTTTAAGTGTTATTTTAACACTACAAAATTTACTGTGTATGCACAGGGGGACCACACACATACACACAAGCACACACACACATTAGGGAAGTTTGAGCTGTTTGTGCTGGGCGCTTAAGTTTAACTCTGTTAAATTATTTTACAGCAATACCAAGGCCAATTGGACACTAGTTCTTTGTACAGGGTGCATTTGGGTGCAGTGTACATATACAAACATTTAAAAAGTTATCAATATCGGGGGCGCTGTGGTGCAGCGCGCTAAGCCCCCCACATTTGGGCTTTCATGCCCAGCCTATGGGGACTCAAATTCGAGTCATTTCCCAATCCTTCCCCATCTCTCTCTCCCACTCTCTCTCCCACTCATTTCCTGTCAGCATCTCATACTATCCTGTCAATAAAGGCATAAAAAGCCCCTAAAAAATATTTCTAAAGTTATCAATATCAATGACATTTTATATGAGATTTCTGAAATACACTATGCCTTGAAATGTTCTGTCAGAACCTACCTTCATTTACAGTCTACTGAGCTTTTGGATTTCCAGTTCCTATTTATACATGTTAAAGTGAATTAACTTAATCTCAAAAGTGGCACAGAAGCTTAAACTACCTTGACCTGGCAAGATGGTATACAAAACGTGATACTCTCAAGGGAAAGCCCCATAACATATGCAAAAGCTTATACGTATATGCACACGTCGTGTAGGATGTTATACATTGGTAATAAGCTTGTCCTGTATGAGTTCCCACAGTGGTGAATGATATGGTTAGTTTTCACATGCAGGGTCATTTAAGGTTACGCTCCCTCCAAAGCCATCGACTCTGCAGTCGAGGGTACTATTTAAATCGGTCTTGGGCTTAGGGCAGAGGAAATCACTTGTAAGCGGCAGTTTAGAGTCCAAGTGGCGTGCACTAATCCTCTGTTTGGGAAGTGCCAACGCTTGCCTCTCTAAACATTGGCAATATCCAGAAGCACGTGGCAATTGCTTGCCGTGGTCCAAGTTTTTGATGAAAATGGGCTTCCTACAGCATGTAGCTCAGTTCGCAAAGACCAGTGACGAAATGGCTAAACAGCATAATCAGGCAAACCCAGTTAGAACAAAGTCAGACGTTTGGTAAGTGCCTACCTCCATGCTCTCCTCTGCGATAGCGTCACCGGCACCCAGCTTCACCGAGGCGCAGCTGACTTCGTCGTCTGCCTCGCGGCTGCGGAAGGTGAGGGCCTGCTCCCAGCGTCTCAGGGCCTCCTCAAACAGTTCCATGCCTGTGGCCCCATGCCAAAACAGAGACAGGTGTAAAAACTTAAATGCTCATGACTTATAAAAAAAGACAACCACTGGAAGTCTAACATATTGAGGTTAGAATATTTTCCCAACACCAACTGAACCTAAATGTTCTCACTTTGTCCAAGTTCAAGGCCTCTCTCCATTTCACTGTCTCTTGATAAATCTATCACTAGTCACACACACATGCTATGTAAAGATGCATATTCAATTACAAATTCAAATACAAACTTACCCATCAAGTAAAGATTTTCTGGGGTGGTGACTGGGATGTTGACCATGCTACAGAGGTCTGGGTCTTCTGCACTTCTATCCCAACATCCAGAGCTGTTGGCACAGGTGCAGCTGCTGGACGAGTTCATGCTTTTGACCTGCAGGCGCAAATGTAAACAATTTGTACTGATAGCAGACACTGTAGCTACAATTACACTTTATCCTGATACTATATTGCAACACAAACTAAAGGCTGCAAAACTGCACCGTACAACAAAAGTGGATCAGCAGATAAACCTTGCTAAGCTGAAGAGAAACAGTATTTTACACACATTGCCTTGAGCTGACAAACGGGTATTTACCGAGGCTAGGCTCTGCAAGGAGCCAGAGAGCTTGCTGTAGAGGGTGCCACCAGGAATAACATTACAGGTGTAGCAGCCTTTGGAGTTAAGAGGCAGGGTGAGGTCCTGTTGGTTACTTGCTGCTGTGCCTACTGAACACAAGAAAGGTAAATTGCTTCAGTAAGGAGAGGCTTAAATCCATTTTTACAGAATAAAAAATATCAAATGTCCAAGCACAAAAAAGTCAAACAATATCAAACTGTCTTCATTCATGGCAGATATGCAGTCACCTTTCTGTGAGGGAGTGACAAGGAGGAAGTCAAATTCTTTTGGTTCCCATGGTGACTGGGTCTTTTTCTTCCCCTTCCTCCTTTTGAAGTGTCGGGCGAGGAAGAGGAGGGAGACGGCACCAAAGGCTGTGGCAACAACCAGCTTTTTGGCCCCAGGACTGACATTCACCTGTGGGGAGGATCAGACATGCTCCCGATGAGGGAAGAACCGGAGGGACAAAAATAATCTTGGCAAGAAAGATATAAATTAAGCTTAACAGACACTTACATTAACAGTGTAAGAAGCCCATCATCTACAATATGTTATTGAAGTGGTGCTTATTGTGGCAATCGATAGTCTATATTTTTTAGAGCATACTAAAATAGATTGACATGCTCTATTCACCTGAAACATATTATCATGTTGTATCAGATCTACTGCAACTCTATTTTAGGTGTATTCATTTTGCATGTCGCATCCCATCTCTTTGACTGAGCATGATCACACTTTCATTACACATGCTTATTACATTCAAATTAAACGAGAAAATGTATTAGACTAAAAAGCAGGCTTTTCACTTGAGACCTTTTTTGTGTGCCACTTCTGCAGACAGGTATACAGTGAGTATACAGGATATACAGTATATACATTATATACAGTATATACAGTAAGAGCCTTGTTAAGTCTACAAAAAACTATCCTGTTTCTACTGTCTGAACGCAATGTCTCCTGGCAAAGGTTAGTTTAATGCTTTGTCTTTTTAATTGGTCCCATGAAAGTTCAGTTGGCTCTTTAATTAAATGCCAATATTTGACAATAATTTACAGAAAGACTTGATTTCAGACACACGAAACAGATGCACAGAAACAAAGCAAATCATAAAAGACACCCCTCCTACCAGTTCAACAAATATGACATCCTTGGAAAGAGTCTCACAACCAGCTGCGATCCCTGAGTCCATGCCAGCTAGTCCAGATCATTTACAAACCCACCGTAATGGCCTGTAATGTGCACTGTACAGGTGGAATACCATCACACACCGCCACCTCACTCTCCGACTGCTCTGACTAACTGGCTCTACTTAATCTGGTCTTCACATGCCAACCACTCTCCCCAGGGCCGGATTAATGCACAGGCTAGATAAGGCTGCAGCCTAGGGCCCCCCCACCTGCCAGGGGGCCCCTGATTTACTGCATAGCAACGACAGGGAGATAGAGCAATGATTCGTAATGTGCCTGTTATAGACGAAATATTCAACACCTAGTAAAAAAGTAAATGAAGATAAAAGAAGTGTGCATATCCCTGCCAACAGCGGGAGATGTGGAGTGAGAGGAATGCATGGGCCTGATTCAGAAAGGTCTCGTCCCTTCTCCTCCCCGGAGGAGAAGAATACCTCGCACTATTCAATACTGTTTGTGCCGACTGCTGGTCTAAATAAATAGTAATACTATTCTAATAATATAATAATACTCATAACTATGTTGTACAATTACAGGCTGGGCAACAGAAGGGGATATGGGACCAGCTGGGTTTTGGTGCGTCAACTGAATGATGAATGAGTAGCCTCAAAGTCTCTGGTAGCCTTTACCCTAACCTAGTGGCCCATATTTTTTTCCACTTTCCTAATACTGTATAACTTAGGCCTCTTTATATATCAGTAAATGTAGGCTAATAAGCTTACTTGATTTGTACTGCAACAAAGAGATATTATATTAGGCCTGTATTTATTATAGACTAATTTATAAAATGTCCCCTTTTTTCGAAATCATTGTCCTAATATGCACTCTGCTTTATTTGTCTATTATTTTTCAGGTCAAAGTTAAGTGGCATATCACTGTTTTTCCCTTCCAAAAAAATACATAAATAATCGTTTGATAATTGACTATTCGGAAAAAAATTGTTGATAGACTAATCGGGAGAAAAATAATCGTTAGGGCCAGCCCTGATTGACCAAAAGTTAAAAGAAAATGCAGAATTGTGACCATATGCAATATTGAGTACAGTTGGTAGACATATCCTTCATACCCAGGTTGTAATTATGACAAAGTCCATGTAAAATTACCTTGAATTCTGTCCTCAGGAGCCCCCACAGCAACCCGTAGCCTAGGGACCCAAGGCCATCTTAATCCGGCCCTGACTCTCCCTGTGATGCAACTCACTAGAGCTACCGGTACTCTACTTAACAATCAATCACTGGGTGCAGAGCTAGTACTACTCTTACATAACCTGGTGTTGGCATGAGCAACACAAACAGTAGAGCCGGCCAACTAAACACTGTCCAGTTCGCCCAGGCACAGTGGTGACCTTCATCAATAAAGTGCTTGTCCGCATAGACAAGCGTACTGCCTGCAGGGCATGCGTGTGCTTCTACACAGCTACACATTAAGGAGAGTAACAACTAGTGAAGCACCACTTAGTGTGCCTGGCTGGGATGAGAGCAGTGGAGAGCGCAAAAGAGGGAATTACTTACATGCACAGTTTGTGTAGAGACAGTGCAAGTGAATCCACACACAAGAATAAGTATCTGAAATGTGTTGTTTGATGGTAATATAAAAAGAGCCGTTTTTTTAATGAAGTTTGTAGTGTAGACAACAGGATTCTTATTACCTCAGACATTGAGTTGCAGAAGGAGAGGGAAAGGTCCACCACACGCAAGGCCGCCGCCTTGAGTGACAGTGGAGAGTGGAGCGCGTCATCTGTCATTGTGGCAATCTATCCATAATCCAGTTGATAAAGGGCTTAACCTGTGGCCATCTTCGTCTGGCAGTGATGGATGTTTAACTGTTAAAAAGGTCAGAAAATGATCAGAGTTAATACGTTATTTTATTTATGAATGATTGTCTGATGTCACTCCAGTTTACTATACTACACCTCTAAGTCTTTGTAAAAGGGGTCTCACTCACATCATCCAATTACTGTATTAACGTGCACAAGACAGCCCCACATGATTAAGCGTTGCGCATGACTGACACTACCTAGCTCTCCAAGACACAGGCGTATTGGGCACATAGGCCTAAAACTACTGTCCATTCCATGCTATACAAATGTCAACAATCCACTCAAAGACAGCCTATTGAAATACTGCAACCAACCAGCAAATCTCCTTAATATACGTTGAAACTGGCAAACCATTACAAATATTGCTAGCAGCCACAGTTGCTATTCCAATTACATTGTTATTACAAGGTAACAACATTTGCCATGTCTTTTCTTGGTGGTCTGCTTGTGTTTGACATTCCTCCACATGATCAGATACGCTGCCTGCTGCTGCTAGGACGTGTATGAAAACTAAGGGTCAATAATATGTACTTAGCTTGCGACAGATTGTTTTTGTTTACTGTAAAAACTGATGACAATGTTATCTAAACCGTGCTGTCAGAAACATTGTTGAAACGTGTCCCTTCAATCTGCTGATAGCTTGGAAACGACCAAGGGCTAAAGCAGCTGAAAAAGGCTAGATTAGCGAACTGTCTAATGTTCTGTCAGTGATTGTGCGTCTTATGATGCCTATGACAATATGCATTCGCATAATTACTACTTCTTGTACCTTATCTTGGCAAAAGGATCATCGTCGTCGCCACTCTGTGACCGCGGAGCGCAAACACCTGGTTAAAATCTCAAATGTCTGATGAGTCCTGTCTGGCTTTGATTTTGTCGTAGAAGACTGTGAGCAGCCAGCTAGGTAATACGTGTGGGCATGCAAGCTTCAACGTCAAGCATGCCAGCATTTCCTGTCTCTACTTTCTAAAATAAAAGCCCTATGAATGTAAAACGTGAACGCGCTATTGGGCTATGGCAACACAAATCAATTACTTTATTACAAAATAATATCAATAATTTTATACCTTGATTAATGTATACCTGTAGACATATTATAACATGGTCTCTTTCACAATTACAGTGACTCTACCGCATGAATTTTCATTTTTGGGAGTTTTTTTTTTTTTTTTAACTCATTTTTGGGGTTGACTCATTGGTTTAACTCATTTTAGGGTTAACGGTATGTTGCCTCAAGGCAACCCTGCATTAAAGGCACAAAAACGTCAAGGTTTTTTAGTAGGCCTATTTGATATATTACTGGAACAAGGATAATACACAATTCGTTCCATGTTTTGACTCTTTTTGATCAATTGACTGAATAAATGACATTTAAATGACCAAAACAATAAATTACTATCACATTGCTTATTAGAAAACTAATAGACAGAAGATATAACACCACTCAAAAAAATGCTGAGGCTCGCTTTCTTCTGACACACCTTTATCTGTTTGAATTCCAGTCTCTTTCCTGAACAGAAGCATCAGGTAGCACCTTGTCTCTAGAAAAAAGAGGTATCGCACACAAATAGTCTTTCTTGAGGTGCTGGCTTCCTGAGCATACAAATGTTAAAGAAAATGGAAAGAATGGCGCACACTCTGCTCCATTTTTTATTGGTGAAGTGACGTTTCGGCCGTCTGGCCTTCTTCAAACTTACCTTTTTAAGTTTGAGTTTTTCAAACTTATCACTTATAAGTTTGAAGAAGGCCAGACGGCCGAAACGACAC
The DNA here is from genome assembly GCF_034702125.1 of Engraulis encrasicolus. NCBI lineage: Eukaryota > Metazoa > Chordata > Actinopteri > Clupeiformes > Engraulidae > Engraulis > Engraulis encrasicolus. The sequence continues at coordinate 19,087,051 of NC_085872.1, read as the reverse complement.
TTCACCAATAAAACATGGCGCAGAGTGTGCGGCATTCTTTCCATTTTCTTTAGCACCTTGTCTTTACCCACACATACTCGCATAGAGTTTACACACTGGTAATACTTGCATTTATACACGCACACATATACACAAGCTCACACATGCTCCGAACTGACTCCTGACCCCAGATCCCTGACCCCTAAAATATTGCAAACATAGTAAAACTTTAAAAATCCTCATTACATTGTATGCATTGTGGAACTTTCAGATGGCGTTGCCCCAGGCGAGTAAGTAAGTAGGCCTAAGTAAGTAGGCCTAAGTTTTATTTCTAAAGCATATTTAAAACAGTACAAAACTGACCAAAGTGATGCACAGAGGCTGAATAAAAATAGCTAAATAAATAAAGAAAAAAAGCATATTACCGGTAGTAGCACATAGCATTCCAATAAACACACAGAAAAAGCATCTGCATACAGTGTACAGTTGCAGCAGGCTCAGCCAAAGCTGTCAGCGGCCCTGGCTGCACTATTGGCCTGCACTAAAATGACACAAGGAATGTTAAAATATATTGCCACTGTCTATGTCGAACCATTCCAGAAATATATTTTCATCTCAATAGTTTTGCTATAAAATAGCCTGGCAAGTTTAAGCTGGGACAGACAGAGCACCTTTCAAAATCCTGAATGCGGGAGACAAAACCTGCTTAATCCAACACATAGCAATAACAACCTAAATGCAGCATCACATGCCAAGTGCGAGGAATTTGCTAGATTTTTTAATAAAAAGATTGCCGACATTAGAGAAGGCATCCAAGGTGGAAACGCAGCAACCTCTGTCGCCCACTCAGGCGATACACCGAGGGGAGGGTTAAACCCCCCTAGGAGACCTGAGAGCTTCCAAAAGTTTTGTCCAATTACAGAGGACGACCTCTGTAAAATAGTCAGGGAAAGTAAGCAGTCTACCTGCAGCCTTGACGCGATCCCCACATATCTGCTAAAAAACGTACTTGGTTGCTTAGCAGCACCTTTACTGCAAATTGTTAACACCTCTATGCTTACAGGCATTTTTCCAAGCTCATTCAAAACAGCCATGGTAAAGCCACTCCTAAAAAAGACAAATTTAGATCAGAATTCTTTAAACAACTACCGACCTATATCAAAACCTCCCCTTTATAAGCAAAGGTACTAGAAAAAGTTGTATTTAAACAGCTTAATCAACATCTGGCTGGGAATGATATCTTGGAAAAATTCCAATCAGGCTTTAGAGCCAACCATAGCACCGAAACAGCACTAACCAAAATAATAAGTGATCTTAGGCTCAACACTGCCGCAAACAAAGTTTCAGCACTTATCCTCCTCGACCTCAGTGCCGCCTTTGACACGATAGACCACAACATACTAATTGACCGCCTTGAATCTTGGGTAGGCTTGTCCGGTCACGTCTTAGAGTGGTTCAAAACATATATTACAGGAAGACAGTTTTTTGTCACCATCGGAGAATACGTCTCAAACAAGTATGATGTGCCTTTTGGAGTTGCTCAGGGTAGTTGCTTGGGCCCTCTCCTCTTCTCTCTCTATATGTTGCCCCTGGGCTCCATCATCAGAGAGCACAATGTTGATTTTCATAGCTATGCCGATGACACTCAACTATATATCTCTGTCGAGCCTAGCCAAACCACTGCCATTCATGCCTTGACTAAATGCATGTCTGCCATTACAGATTGGATGAACAGTAACTTCCTAAAATTGAATGAAGATAAAACTGAAGTGTTGCTCATTGGGCCTAAGAAAAAACGTGCAAAACTCCACTCAAGCCTAGGTGACCTAAGCATACACATTAAAGATAAGGTTACTAGCCTAGGTGTGGTCATAGACTCGGATTTGAGCTTTGAGCCTCACATCAACAAGATAACAAAATCTGCTTTTTTCCCATCTTAGAAATGTCAACAAAGTGCGCGGCTTGGCCCCCCGACAAGACGCTGAGAAACTTATTCATGCCTTTGTCACCAGTAGGATAGACTACTGCAATGCTCTTTTCTCTGCGTCTCCCAAAAAAATTAATTGACAAATTGCAAACTCATTCAAAATTCTGCGGCAAGAATCCTAACAAGAACCAGAATGAGAGAGCACATCTCTCCTGTCTTGGCAGACCTGCACTGGTTACCTGTCTCATACAGAATCGACTTTAAGATTCTGCTCACAGTATTTAAAGCATTAAATGGACTTGCCCCAGCTATATCTCAGACATGCTCTCTTTTTATGCCCCTGCTCGAGCTCTCAGGTCCACTGATGCCAAGCTGCTAAGGACCCCCACCCCCCCGCAGAAGAAGATCGGCGACGCCGCGTTTGCCTGCTATGCGCCCAAGAGATGGAACACCCTCCCCATCGAGATCCGATCAGCCACCTCCGTCGACTCCTTTAAGAAGCAGCTGAAGACCCACCTCTTCATCCTTGCCAACTCCTAGCTGCCAAGACGTCATAGTGTCCCAGCCGCCGCAGCGCCCTTACTACTCGCAATCCAGCCCTGGCAGGGGGCTCCCCTAGGTGGCCGCTGGTCTCTGCCTGAGGTTTCTTCCTGACTACAGGGGGTCTTTTTTCTCAGACCTCACTGAGCTTTTTTTTCCCCCTCACAAACTATGAATCAAGCGAAAGGGAGTTTTTCCTCACCCCTGATGCCACCAGGGGCCGCACCTGAGCGCCCAATCTCTGTGTGACTATCTATGACTTATGATAGGCCCAGCCACTATGGACCTTACACATCTAAGAATCCTGGTCCTAACCTACGTTGACCTTATGACTCTACATTCTCTGTCTATCTCTTCTTCCTCTGCCTTCCTGCTTTTTCTGCCTCTCCTCTATACCTCTCCTTTTAAATCTATCTCTCCTCTCCTTTTAATTCTATCTCTAACAATGTTTTTTCCCATTTGTTAAGCACTTTGAGTTACATGCCTTGTATGACACAGTGCTATACAAATACAATTATTATTATTATTATTATTAAAATATGGAGCTAATGCAAGAAATAGCAAAGAACGTCCACAATATAATAGGCAGGCCTGGCCCAAGCCTTTATGGGTCCCTAAGCAAAATTTTATCCGGGGCCCCCCATACCACCACATCAGCATTAGATGCTTCATGCTTCATTTACTTGCACGAGTGAGGGGTAGACTAGGAGCTATGACATATAGGCTCTCTGTAGATCATGTAGGCAGCCATCATGCACTGCACTCCTTGGAGCAACATTTCTAAAACAGAAACTAGCCTGATAAACCAGCCTAAATGTGAGACTGGATGTGTAATTTAGTCTGGCCCCGATGATACATCCGAAGATTGATGATGAGAACAAGCTGATGTTTTTCAAACCGTGCCTGTGCCTAATAGGCCGGCGCTCTGACCAATCAGCGATCTTTCTCGTTGAATGTGCTTTCCCCAGGGTTGGCTTTCCCAACATACGCATGAACGGCCTTGCGTTACGCCCTTTTTTGGGGGAAAACATTGGAGGGAAAGCCAATGCAAGTCAATTGGTGGTGTTGGAAAAGAATAAACGAAAGACAAGGACCTGTAGACTAGCGTTGTTCACATGCAACATGCCGAAACCGTGTTGTGTTGGCTGTTCAAATAATATAGCCAAACAGACGTGGCTGAAGCATGGACTGTGTTCATTTAGGGTAACCGATGTAGCACGTAAGTTAATGACACATTCGGCTTGCTTTCCCCCACAAAGGGGCGTAACGCACATTCACGAGCATAGCTCCCGGATGGCCGTTCATGCGTATTGCAAGCTTCGTCGTCACTCCCTCAAAACCCTGCCCACTTTGAGTCAAAACAAATTCAAAACGAATCTCTGCGTTGTGATTGGTTCGCCAGATTCAGTGCACAGTTTTCAAAATGTTTTCGATCCCAGGCCAGACCTAACCTGGCTCTCAAGATGCACGAAGCACGAAGGGTCTGCGTGAGAGCCAGGCTAGGCCAGACCCACTCGCCAGCCAAAATGTTTTGGCGTCCAGCGGGTGGCGCTGGTTTATAGGCTAACAGAAAGTAATTTATCACAAAGGGAAGTTTTAACAATTAAAAGTGCTACATGAAAAATTATGTCCACGGTCATTGAGGTGTCCCCCGATATGTAAGGGGTCCTTTTTCCATTGTGGCAGCAGGGGGTGTTCACTCACGGAACTAGCTACTAGCCACAACTGGCTAACCCTAACCACGGGCCAGTGCAAAATGAATGGGTGTCAATGGAGTTTTCTACCATTATAATTTTTGTGATTTTTTATAATTTTTTGTCCTGAAATATTAATATTAAGTTCGAAGCTAGAAATAATAAGACCCAATTTGAATAGCGTTTCAATTATTTTGCGCCACTAGATTATTATATACTGGGTCACAAAGCTCAATTTTTATGGGGCCAAACCCATAAACATTAGCGCGATGCTAGCGAGTACAGGTTGAAACCTTCTAACCTGCTGTAAAACTACACACCTGAACGATTTGTCAATACAGCCTATTGTTAAACAACAGTCATAGTGCTTACCAGAAATGTTTTGTTGATGATATTTGTGACTGGAAATCGCAGTAGTAATGTATTTAGCATGGGTTCCCCTTTCCATTCCATACATTTTCCCACATGAAGCAGGACTGGCCAAAGCTAACTGGCTACAATGGGAACCAATGAGACTGAGCCTTCTCCCTGTTAGAGATTCTCTGGTGGCAGAAAGTTGTACATGAGAAAGAAATGGTGGACAGTTCATTTCTTCTTGGAACTTTGCTGCTTACAGGGGCCCCTGGTGGCAGGGGGGCCCTACGCCATTACATGGTTCGCTTATGCCTCGGGCCAGCCCTGATAATAGGCTATGGTTCTTAGTATGATGGCAAACTATTTGGCAAGATTGAGATGTGTTTGTTGGCATTACACTTTTCTACACACTATGCAGTTTCTTTCAAATGCCACTAGATGGCGCTTGGGCAGGGGTTGTGGAATGAAGCAATGTTCACACGCGCTTCTCCGGTAGATGGCAGTGGGCACGGCTCGCAGTGCTAGCTAGCTCTACATAGCGTTTCACTTATTTCTCCCATTTCTCCCATTCACTTTACATTACAGGGCATTACTACAGAACCGGAAGGAGCAGCTTGCAAGTGTCATAGCACAAACGTTAGTGGATCAACCTGGAAGTTCAGTGCGGCCCTTCGCTCCCTTACGTCGGTCGGTGAAATATTTCTTTGAACAGGTGAAGCTGCCCATATTTGCAGCATGTAACGGAATATATGAAGATACGTTTGACCAACTGAGCCGGAACGATTCATCCCAACCATCACTGTCTTCAACTGGTAGGTGAGCTTCTGCCCACGGGTGTCGCCTGCTGCGGATTCAGGTCTGCTAGCAAGTGCTAGCTAAATTCGAATGTAGTTAGCATAGCTCGCTAATACTGGTGTTTGTTGAATCGGATCCATCCACTTTATGATTGTAGTAGTCGATTTTAATCTTGCGTACTCGATCATACAGTAAGATAAATCTTTCCAAGAAAGGGAAAACCGGTGTGATTCAACACCTCACTCGTCAATGGTGCTTTGCCATTTCATGCAAAGTAAATGCAGTGACGTTTGTTAGCTGATGTTAGCACTAGCTATATTGGCCAGCTGTCAAATGGTCTGTTCAGCTTTCACTGGTTAGCAGGGCTTTGCAGACATTTCCCTTTCTCTCGCCAGCAAGTCGTTTTGCAGTCCATCCGTTTTCTTTTGTGGTACAGTTTGTGATAAAGTCGCCCATTCAGTGGTGAGTTATCATTCTTATAATGTACGTTTCCACCGCCTTGGTTTTGCTGCCCCGCATCGCATCTCGTAAGAGCTGACGCTGAAAGGTGGTTAAGCTAAAATGAAATGTAATGTGGCTAGGTGAGGAGGTTGACGTTTAGTTAAAGTTGTGGATTAGCAATCAACTTCTTATCTTAAATAACTAGATCTGGCAATAAATTAAGGGGGTCATGTGGATTAATGGGGTGCTTGCGGCCATCGTCTGCGCTTGGTCAGTGAATCAACCACCACCACTACGTTAGCATTCTAACGTCACACCATGATAACTCTGTCTTGCTACCACACTAATAGAGCTATATAACAATTACCGGTAGTATTAGTTCTAACTGATATGGTGTTTTGAATAGCCTGTTTCAGTACTTCCGAAATGGCACAGCGGGGCAAGTATTAACCCATCTTAATAGATTTTGCTTTGGGTGGCAAAGGCATTGCGGTCTGATACGAAAAGAAAACATGCAAGCTCAATACAATGGCAGTGGATATACTGGTGAACGTTTGCTAATATTTGTATTGTAGGTGGTTATGTAATATTATAAAGGATTCGATAGTCTTTAGAGTTTTGACAGAACATGGGCCACAGCATGCACAGGTGAGAAGGAGGGGTGTGTGCTTATCTGAACTCACGTGACGTACTACCCACCATAAAATGTTATGGCAAAGTAGCCGCATTGTTTACATTTGTGCACCGGGGAGTATATTCATATCAACTCTACGAATTTCACAATTCTATTCGGAATTTTCTATTCTGTTCTCCCACCTATAAGCATGCCCATCTGAATCGGCAAGATATGATCATGCCACAGTATGTAAAGTGAAATCAACATCTGGGGAGAGAGATGATGGTATCTAGTAATACACTGTGTTCATAATTTTCAATATCTATCCATCTAACAGCAATCTGCCATCATTGTAGACAGATTGTAATAGTGGAGGACAGGCGATATGCTTGTCATCCTTGGACACTGGAGATTTGTCCTTGCACCTCTTCCTGCCTCTGTTTGTTATTTTGTACAGGACGGGCAAAATGGCCAATGATGTTGCATAAAATTGCAATCTAGTTTACTTGTCATGTGTTTCAGAAAAATAAATAACTATTGTTTGTCGTACAACTTAGAAGTTACATACCGGTATACGAGATACTAAAGGCACTAAGCTTACTGCATACCTCAAAGATGATTGCATCTAACAAAGGGTTCATTACATTACATTACATTACATTACATTTGGCAGATGCTTTATAACCAAAGCGACTTTTAAAAGAGGACATAATCAACCCAACATCACAAGCAAATACAAAGTGCACAGGAAATATACAGAACAACAAGTGCAGTTGCAAAGAGGGGTTAGTTTTTTTTATTATTATTAATAAAGAGTACACACACAAACTAAACTAAACTAAACTAAACATCATGTCAAGAGTCTGCCCTGGGGCTAGGCCAGCTCAAGCATCAATTTAGTAGCTCCTTTCGAAAGAGGAAGGTCTTTACTTGTTTCTTGAAGGCTGCAAGAGATGTGCTTAGTCTTGCTGCCTCTGGGAGACCGTTCCACCACTTGGGTACAACAACGGAGAACAGTCTTGACTGGGAGTACCTAGAGCAGGGGTCAGGAACCTATGGCTCTAGAGCCACATGCGGCTCTTTTGGGAACTGTATATGGCTCTTACTTATCTAGGGTTGCCAACCATCCCTTGAAATATGGAAACATCCTGTATTTATAAATAAAAGTACAGGTTCCATATTTAGTTGAAACGGGACAAGGGAGGTTAAAAAGTGTTAAAATGCAGGAAATTACATCTAAAAAATACAAAATTCTCCCAGACCCACGCCATGATGATAACAGGGTTGCCAACTATCAATTTCAAGAAAAGCAACAACTTCACAGTAGCCTACACTCCACTAGAGTGTACCAATAACGTATACGTCAAAGTTGTTGGGCTTAATTTAAATACATGCTTTTGATTGTATTCAGTGTTTTTAAAATGGTATGGCTCTCATGAAAATGTATTTGTAAAAATTTGGCGTTTATGGCTCTCTCCACCAAAAAGGTTCCTGACCCCTGAGCTAGAGCGACTGGATGGCAGAGCCAGACGGCTTGTGCTGGATGAGCCCAGTTCTCTTCACATGAGAGGCAAATAAGAACTAACAATTGAGTGAGGTTTAGGAGAAAATAGGAGAAACCCACATTAAGATACTTTTATTCACTCCATAAACTCCCTATTAAAAGTCTTGTGAAACATGTTCATGCACAGCTTTTAAGCAACCCATCACTTCAATCTTGTCTAACAGCACAAGGTCAGACAGGGCATAGAGGGTTAGTGTTTGTGACTGTTGTAGACTGAGGTGAGGACAAGTTGAGAACACAGTCAGGCTACACAGCTGTAACCTCGCATCTCGTGGTCTCTCTCGCCATTGTCTCGAAGTTGCAACAATGTGTTGAGTCTAGTATTTCTCGAAGTAGCCTACCACTTATTCTGTGGATGCACAAATCATGGCAAGATCTCTATTTGCTTGCTTACTACAGCCTTGTAGTAACTTTGATACTTCCAGTGATTCCCAACAGGAGTACAAGGGGTATATACTATGCAAGCACATCGAAAAGGGCGGTGGAAAATTGTTATGCTAACTGTTAGGCGTAGAGTATTAAGCTTATAGGTTTGATTGCAACTGTACATTTCAATACTTAGACTGGAAGTGGGTGTGATAAAGTATATTAAAGACGACTGATGACTTGCATTTGAGGAAGTTTGTATACTCTTGACTAAGGATAGACCGATATATATATATCGGGCCGATATTTGCATATTTTAAGTGTATCAGTATCGATCGATACGCGTGTGGTTTTGGCCGATACGCAATATTTATTATTTTATGGCATTCAGGTTTTTTTAAAAGCACCAAGACACTTCATTTTTTTATTACTTGATTGTTAGACATTACTTGATTGTTAGAGTGGGTGTTTAAATGTTACAAGTTCTACCTCCAATTTGATAATGTTAAAGGAATGTTTATTTTTAACTTGAGACCTGGAATATTTGTCATTTTTGTACCTTTTTTTAAACCAAAATCAACCTCAAATATCGGGTATCGGAAATCGAGTATCGGCCAAGGGTGATGAAAAAAAAATCGGTAGCGCATCGCCATTAAAAAACCTGTATCGGTCGACCCCTACTCTTGACATGATTTTCGTCACCTAGATTTGGCTCTCAAGTTATACTTTTTTCACTGGCATTGTTGTCTGATCAGTTATGTACCAGCATTTTGGCATTTTAAATGAACTTATTGTCTAGTTACACACACACACACACACACACACACACACACACACACACACACACACGCACAAAAGAAACATTAACTGTAATTTGGAAGTGTCATTTATTTATTGTGTATTTTTTGCAGCTTCACATTAACATGTCCCTGTAATTTGTTTGTTTCTCTCCTCTGTGTGTGTGTGTGTGCCTGTGTGTGCCTGTGTGCGCCTGTGTGCCTGTGTGTGTGTGTGTGTGTGCCTGCTCCTGCAGTGTGTAAGTGAGTGATGCCTGCAGGATCGAGCAGTGACTGTCCTCACCTTGAGTGTGTAGGTGAGATCACCAAAGAAGAACTTATCCAGAAGTCTCATGTGAGTGGCTGACATATTAACTTTTATCAGTGTAGTGGATTACACCTCTGCTGTAACAGCCAGTTGGAAACGTGAAATAACCAAAGATAAGTTGCAGTCTGAGATGTAATCGATAGTATGCACGTGTTCTTCTGAGCATTGAAACATGTAAATGTTATTATCAGCAGTACAGCACAGATAAACTTGATGTAACTTAAGCTTTTATAAAATAAGCATTGCAGGCTTGTTTTGACTATGGCTTTTTTAACATTTTCTAACTCAGATTCCGAACATTTCAGCAAGAACACTATTTGAAACATGGCTGCAATGCATTCTTGCAATTTTACAGTCTAGAGCCAGTCCTGTTGTTAAGACAAAGGCCTCGTTAACATGAGGCATTTAATTCAGTATTAATTCAATTTAATTTAGAATTAAACGTAATTTCACTTTGAAAACATCATGTAAACACTTCTGATTTGGAATTAAATAAAAATGCAATGTAAACTCGACAGAGGTATTTCATTTTGAATTTAATTTTGAATTAAAAACATCATGTAATAAGAGTCAAGGATGAAGAAAGACATTTTTCTCAGAAAACTAAACCAAGAAATTTACATTTTTGGTTTATATACCAGGCAGTGGTGAAAGAAATGCAGTGCATTAGCCACACCATATATTCCTACCTGCCTTGAGTTGTTATGCAGTGTCGTGGTTGTTTGGTTGTAATGGATTCAATGGGTCACAGCCTAGGCAGCATGTTTCATTGCGTCACGGTTCATTGCCCTCTCTTCCATGCGTGTTCTCAGGGCCAGTGCCAGGATTGCAAAGTTGGTGGACCAAACCTCTGGGCTTGCTTGGAGGTAAGTGTCCTGATCTTTTCAAGTTTCCTTTCACTGTCTGAAGTGGCATTCTAATGCACCGTTAAGACGGCAACCACTGTAATTATAGCTTTCCATAGGTGCTTCTTTGAAAGCCTTAATAGCCCATGGCAGAAATACCATTATTATTGTATTATTCAGCCTGTATCAATGTGCCATTAACTGGCTTAAGTTTACTAATGACAGTCATGACTAATGACAGCCTTGGCCACCTGCACAGAAACTGGTCAAGCAGTACATCTCCTTTGCAACCATTTTACTGAATGGGTTCATGCCTGTTCCTGCTGCAACAGAGTAATTTGCATGAATCTCTCTCTCTCTCTCTCTCTCTCTCTCTCTCTCTCTCTCTCTCTCTCTCTCTCTCTCTCTCTCTCTCTCTCTCTCTCTCCCACTCTCTCTCTCTCTCTCTCTCTCTCTCTCTCTCTCCTTGCGTCTATAGAATGGCTGTGCTTATGTGGGCTGTGGAGAATCCCATGCTGACCACAGCACTGTCCACTCTCAGGTGAGTGAATGATGGGAGTGAGGACTGCAGCCCATGCACTGCAGTGGACCCCACAGGCATCACGCCGCTCTCAGAGGGAGGACGGGCAGGATTAGCACACAGCAAAAAGGTTAAGAGTTAGTGGCGCATCACCCGAAGGCACAGGGTCAAGGCATATTAGTAGAGCAGAGTACTTTTCTTAATGCCGAGGGAAATTAAGGTGTCTGACAGCTTACATGGATACATGGATACAAGACATGCTGTGTGTACAAGACATACACATATTATAAGACTTAAGACAATATTATGTCAGAAACATAGATTCACTGTAGAGTAGTGTAGTGAGTGCTACTGTCTGTAGAAATAACAAATGCAAGCATGACTAGACTAGCGTGATGTATATCAATATAATTGTGTCACTGTTACTACATCGCTGTAATGTAGTGCAGTAAAGCTAAAGGACAAGTGACTGTCCTATGAGATTCTCGCCCTGTTTACTCACTTTTATGGCTTTCAGGCCGACCAGAACGGAGCCGGTGTCGGTGCTCGCACCAGTTACGTTCGGCACTAAAGTGTTTGTCTGGGAACCGCCAGTGTTCATACCGGGCTCTGAACTTTTTCCGCACGTGACTGTGTTACCCGGATGAACCTGCTGACGACCACGCTGTCGTCACGGTTCGCAGAGAAAAACCTAGTATTTTGCGGTTCGCATTGCGAACCATTTTCCGGTTCGCGAACGCAAATATCTGTGGCGTGAACACAACTGTCGGTTCGCGATTAGGTGCTGGAACGGGCTCCAGCACGGTTCTCAGTCGGCCTGAATGCGCTATGAGTGTTCTTATGTAATTGATATGTCATTGCAAATTCAGCCAGGATATGTAAAAACGACTATTCCCCACTATTTCTGCATAGCATTGTATATTTTGAGGCAGAAAGGGTGAGTAGTAGTACCATATAGGACCATGTGTCTGGAAATGTGGTTGTAAAAGCTCAATTGGATCATCCATTATTAATCAGTGTGCAGTGTTCATCAACCCCCGTGGTGCATCCCCACCTCCCCCAAAGATCCCTCTGTGGTGCAGCCTCCTTGGCGCTGCTGCAAAGAAAGTCTGTGGAGGCACAATAACCTACATTTGTCTGCCTCTGTCTGTCTGTCTCTATCTCTCTGTCCATGTCTCTTTCTCTCTCTCTCTCACTTGTTCGCGCTTTCTGTCCCCTTCTTTCTTTCTCTCCCTTTACCCAATTCGGCGCAAGGTGCTGAAAAATCTATAAATTCACCCGAGATCTATGTCGTCTATAAGGAATGGTTATGGAGTTTATGTCTTTGCTGCAGAGAGAGGAAATGTTCTTCATGGACAATTGTAATTTCCCTCCCAAGCACATTGATATTGGCACACTGATGAACTTCTGTGGCATTTGTGCGTTTGTTGGGTTTTTGGAAGGGAGCCTCTACATCCACATTGGAATTCCCTCAATTATTTGCATTTGGATGAGTTGAGTGCTTAACTCCACATTGTCATTACAGATTCTTTTATTTGCCATGGGGTGAATTGGGTCCTTAGCTGAAGCAGGCAGCCTTAATTAGTGCTGTTACCCCTTGGAGGCCAGCCGCGGCCTCAGGCTCTGATTGGCTCGTCAGCCAGCAAAGCGGCGACAGAGATCAAAGCAGGACGCTATTACGGGAGGGAAGAGAAGCGTGTGAATGAGGCTAAGCGTTTGGTTGTATTTCTCTCTCGCTCCCTCTATATCCCTCTGCCCCAATGGGAGACCATTATGATTAGGGCCAGGAGTAGTATTTGTAAGGCCTGCATCTTAAAATAAAATGTGCAAGATGTGTAATAGGGTTGAGATTTTTCCCCTCTTTTTGACCCTACATTTTTCAGATGCTAGTTTACAACTAAACCAACACTGGTACACACTAGAACCGTGACATCATAATACTATGTGGCCACACTTTTCATGAGTAGACCTTGCACCACAAGAGCCAGGATTGAAGATTAGCAGCTACTTCATTACTCACATTCCCACATCAATTGAGATGCAATTGTTCCTTATGTTGTTACTAATGTCAGATTATCGTTTGGTACGCCTACTTCGGTCGGGTCTGTTTTTGTCAGTCGGCTGTTGCACAGAGAGGCTGTGGAGTGGCTTTGCGGTGTTTGTGCGAGCTCCTGCTGAAAGCTAATCTGGCCACATGAATAATGCAGCCTGCTCTGGTGCGTAACAGCTGCGGCCTGTCTGCCCGCCCGCCCGCCCGCCTGCCTGCCCGCCCGCCCGCCCGCCTGCCTGCCTGCTCTCCTGGTCGCCCGGTCGTTTGTTTATAGACCCTCGCATCCTCAATATGGAGTAGAGCAAACGCTCAAACACCTGTCATTAGTCATGCCCCCTTAATGATGAGTCTTTTAGTTCTTCTCTGCCTGTTTACATGCTGCAGGAGTGAACTTTGCCAGTGCTAGATCTGCACCAGAAGGGTTGTTTTAGCCAAATAGTCATGTCTCTTTTTTTGCTTTTTTTTGTGTCTACTCTTTGAGTTGTTCCAGTGGGGTGGTGGGTTTGGACTCTGCCTTAACCCGTTAAGACACGCCATTATACATTTGCTGTTACCAGAATGGCAATGATCAAGTCACAGTGCATTACCGAAGGCCCTGTGTCAGGTCACAGTAGTGTAGTACCATGGTAGTTAACTTTTCAATGACTATTACAGCATGCCACAGAAGGTACATTATGGGCGTGCATTATGGGGCTACACTGTGTGATGAGGGGGAGGGTTGACCAGTGTTGGCAGCCTGGAGCTTCTCAACATGCTCTCTAGGTGTGAAGGATAAAGTAAAACACGAGCATAGTGGGTGAAGAGCTGACCTTTCTTGCCCAGCTGGTTTTTCTACACCAGTGTCTGCAAACGAAGATGCCATTTGTGTACCGTACTTGCTTTCCTCGTGTGTTTGACTTTTTGGAATGTGTGCGGGCGGGGGTTGATGTCTCCAAATATTACACTGTGTCCTGAACTGGCACATTTTCATTGCATACTGACCTGACGTTCCTCTGTGTCGCAATACAACAAATTAGTCCAGAAATGAGTTGATTCTGCATGATTCGGATGTTTTTTTTGTTGTGTTTTATGTGTATGAAATCAGTTTTGCAACAAGAGCATGCGTTGACTTTTGCTTTTAACCTGCCCTCTTTAGGAGACGCGGCACAACCTGACGGTGAACTTGACGACGTTGCGTGTGTGGTGCTATGCCTGTGGGAAGGAGGTGTTTCTGGAACGTAAGCTGGGCCCGCGCTGCCCCGCCCAAACACCAAGCACCAAGCCCCTCTCCCCTCTGCAGACACCTAGCCAGGTAAGCCACCCACAACAACCACATCACTTCACATTGCTGTGTTAGTGTAGACCCAACCTATTTTTGTTGAGTGGTCAGTTTCTTGTGTGCTTGGTGGGTATTAGACTCTCATAGATTTTGATAGCGTGTGGGCTTGCATTAGAGCCAGGTGAGAAAATAGCAGGACTGTGCGAGTAGTAAATCTCAGTAAGATGAAGGAGCAGCAGCTGGGTTGTAGAGAGAAGAAGAACAGCGGGAAGAAAAGAGAAAAGAAGAGGGAGGGGAAAAGCGCACACAGAAATGGAGGTGTTGCAAAAGGGCGTAGTTTTGTTTGTAGAGCGCATGCATGCATTCATGGATGTGTTCCAACGGTTCTCCGTAGGAGAGCAGTAGAGTGCCTGGCAGCCCCACCTCCCTGAGGGTGCAGCAAGCTGGACCCTGCGAAGACATGGACATGGAGACGGAGGAGGAGGAGGAAATCCGCGCCAGAGGTAACCAACCACCACACAGCAACACGTGTCCTCATTGTCCACCACACTGTCTATATTTAGTTTAAAAAAAAAAAAGCTGCACTCTCGGGTGTAATTCTTGTAGTTTTAATCAAGTGGGTTAGCATGACCGACAGACGTTTCGGCCTAAGCCTTCTTCATTGTCAGCCATCACACTGGCTACCATGTCCTCATTGCCCGTTGACCATTCATCTGTAGGATAATGACATGCGAAAGACACAGGATTGTGTTATGGGGTGGAGGGCAGCTTGCATGGTGCACTTTTTAACCCATTGCATCACATTGTTGACTTGCGTGAATAGCAGTGTAAGACAAAGATGAGTTGCTTTTCACAGTACTTCAGATTAATAACTCTCAAGCTAATATTAATGTAATTAATTTTTTTTTTTTAACTTTTCATCCTAAAAATCACAGTCCTTGTAGTATATGCATACATTTGTTAAATTCAAGATTATTGCTTGAATGTCATTGTCACATAGTGGCAGGATATGGAATGTGTATCAGCTGCCATGTTACGCAAAACAAAAGCAGATTACTTTCCCAAAGATGTCAGTAAAGTTGTAAATGGTTTATGAAAGGAATACATTCTGAACGATGAGTCCAATCACACAACCAAGCATCACCATTAGATCTCTGCCAAATCTTGAAGTTGAGATTGAGCCAAGGGGTAAAAGACACACTAACACAGCCTGTTTCTGAACGTTGCAGACCAAGTTGACGGCACTGTCGGATATGATTAACAGCCGGGCTCAGCCAGACATTGCTGGCATTCAGACATGCATTGTTTCTCACTATGATCCTTGGCTGCAGCCTTGTGGCCTACCTCGCAATTAATTCATCAGAATGTTTACACTGCATTTGTTTGCACAACGCAGCCTGTGAGTGTTCCAAGGCAATGGTGTAGCCATCGCGTGACACAGCATTCAGATCAACATATTATTACAAGTCCATGTTTGTTTGTTGCTTGATATGAATTATTGAGGATTTTGTCTGATCAATGTGTGTCTTATTGAAGGGTGTGGTCGCCTGGTTACCACCAGACCTAATCACAAATGAGATTCAGATTGGAACTAATGTGCAAGGCAGCATGGGATTTCCCAGGCTAAGGTTGCGGGGCGCTTTTGAGTGGACCAGGGCATCATCGCCACATGTGCTGTAGCTTTTGTAATGAGCATCGTTTTCAAACGTGCTGTCATCTTTCCACTGTAGGTCTTACGGGGCTGAAGAACATTGGCAACACCTGCTACATGAACGCAGCCCTGCAGGCCCTCTCCAACTGGTGAGTGAGCATCACCGTCATCCGTTTTGTTCCTCACCTCGATCTCTCCTTCTTCAGTGCAGCACCCCCGCTGACACTCACCCCACCTCCACACCTGCCTAGTGCCTACACAGTGGCCCACACTCAATGCCAAGTTTTCTAGCCTTGCTAGGACTTGAAACACCTGGTGATTGGATACTCTGCGGAGTTCACCAAAGAGAATTCAATCACTGGGTTGCACGTCCTAGCAAAGCTAGAACACTGGGCATTGAGAAACGGTCCTCATCTCCGCTGCTAGCCCACATTGTCTACTAGATTTTCCTTACAGAAGGATTTTTTGAACTTCGGCTGTGTCAAGAAGTCAGATGAATGCTTTGGTTGTTATTGTTTTGTGGTGTCTTTTTCCTTTTTCTTCAGCGAGTGAGTGGTTATGTGCCAATTGGTGCAGTGCACCATTTAAGAGGACAGTTGAGATTGCCTTTTGCTCTGCCCTCTGGGTTTGTTAAGATCGACCTCTCACGCTCTCTCACGCTCTCTCGCTCTCGCTCGCTCTTGCTCTCCATCTGTATTTCTCTGCCTTCCCGTCCGGCTTTCACTTTCTCACTCGGTTGCTCACTGTTTCCGCTTGGGCCATCTCGGCTTTCATGAAGTTTCACTGTTCGATTTTGTCTTGAGGAATAGTCTGTGAGGGGCATGCTGTCTGGACAGGTCTTATTACAGACCCAGGCCCCCCAAGGCATCTGGCATCTGCCTCCCTGTAACCTTAGGCCACAGGCTATCTGACGTGCAGCTTCCCCCCTAATGCCCAGAGGTGCTGCATACACCAACCGAGGGCAAGTCATGTCCAGTAGAAGAGGCACCAAAATTATTATTGTTGATTGTGGATAAGCAACAAATATATATTTGGTGTGATTTAAAGGGACACTGTGCAGGGAATGGACAAAAAAGGTACTGCAACTATGTTGCTCATTGAAACTGGGCTGCCTATTGCCAAATTTGATCTTTACATGAAAGTTTACTGAGTAATAAACAAATATTTTCTAGTATGGTCCAAGTGCAGTCATTTTTGCAGCTAAAAATGGCTTTTTTGGACATTCAAAATGGCGGACCATGGAGAAAAGTGCAATTTTTCTGGACATAATGAATACTTGGAATTTGATGCTGGTGGTAAGTATTCATGAAAAAGGTAACATTAGTGAATGGGCAGCATGAATTCTGGAAATAAACAACTAAAAATCTCACACAATGTCCCTTTAAGTCTGACATTTGTGAACTGTAAATGTATGTGTTTAGGCATAAACTGGTAACTACAAATAATTGTTCATGCAAGCTCTACACAGAGAGGAAGAGGAAGAGATTTGTTATAGCTGTCTTGGCACACTGAAGACGGATGTCTCTCCCTCCTCTTTTTCCACAGTCCTCCATTGACCCAGTTCTTCGTGGAGTGCGGGGGCCTGGTGCGGACTGACAAGAAGCCAGCCCTCTGCAAGAGCTACCAGAAGCTGGTCGCAGACCTGTGGCACAAGAGCAAGTATGTGAACTGAAGGTCCTTTATGTAGTAAAGTTATGGGGTGCATTCCAATATGCAGACTTCTGTCCGTCCGTCCTTCATTGCTTACTTGCCTGCTTGTAACCTCATGATGACATCACTAATGACAGAAAATTAATTCAATATCTTGCAAAATAACAATTCTATTGTCATTTCCTCATTTGCAATTGGGATGGTGAATGAACAGCAGTCCTCCAAAATTGTTGTGGCTAGGCTTACAGCGGGGAAACTTTATAATTTTCTGCATGGAGATGGGGAGTCTGCAACATGCGAGGCCGCAAGCACAAGTGGATGATGGAAGTCTGCATATTGGAATGCATCCATGGTCATTTGTGGGTCACCTGTTTGCGCAGTGCACTCCTGCAGGACATGCTTATAATCTCGGGGGGCTGTTTGTTTTTTCCCACAGGCCCCCATATGTTGTGCCGACAAATCTGTTTCAGGGAATCAAGGCAGTCAATCCCATGTTTAGAGGATACTCCCAACAGGTTTGTTGTCTATTCCAATGTATTGATAGTATTGCAATACAGTAATTGTTCATTAATTTTAGTTACAGAACAGTTCTTGCTTTTCAGTTGGAACCCTACCTCTGACCTTTCACCACAGCTGTTTTTGTCTCGCACAGTATTACAGTTCAAGTATAGTGAGTGACCATGTTGATGTATTTATTTGCTGTAGGAACTGGATGCTAGAACATGCAACTGTTTTGCCCTTTAATGTAGTTGCACAGCAATGGCAGCTACAGCAGGCTGTGCTAATGCCCTTGAAATGCCTGAGTTAAGCATCCTCATTCAGCACCACTCTGTGCAATCACTCAGCCAGACACACTCAACACTATCTCCTTTTGCTGTGTGGTTCAAGAAGTTGACTCAAGTTCATATCAGCCCTCTCAAGGAGGAAACGTCTCAACCAACCAACATTGAGCCATGGACACACACACACACACACACACACACACACACACACACACACACACACACACACACACACACACACACACACACACACACACACACACACACACACACACACACACACACATGTGCTGACACAGACACACAAAACCCTCACTCATATAGAAAGTGGAATCATGAGAAGTTCTCTTAACGGTTTTCCTTGTAAAAGACAGCATCTACTGCTTCTATTTTGAGAGCTTGTTCCTTCTTGCCCGACTCCATCTGGGCCAGGGCCATTTAGCAGAGTGCTGCGTGGTGGCGCATGATTTAAGGCTGGCCACCTCTCTCTCTGCATGCATCAGGTTTTCACCGCGGCCGACACTGGTGAATATTTATTGGTCATGCCTCAGCGGAGCGGCCAGACATTTGCAGTCTCGACGAATAAGATTGGAGTTTGTAGCAGTACAGACTGCTTCGCAGGGGAAAAAAAAACATAGTGTCCGTGGTGATAGTGATGAGGGAGGGACCAGAGCATACGAAACGGGAAGAGAGTGAGTGAGAACGCGAGCAGATGTGTTAAACCCATACTGCCAGTCATTCCTCTCAGAGGCCCTCTCAGAGGGGCAAGTCACCCATCCATCACAGGAGTTGGAGGGTGAAAGGGGGAGGTTTTTTCTGCATACGTCTTGTGCGCAGGGTTTGTCTGTGCTGTACAGGGATATCTGTGAAGAACCACTAGTGGTCTCCAATTATTTTTCCACAAAGGCCGAATTATGTTGCACAAATCGCCCGACCGTATGGCCACAGATAGCGCGCACCTGCAGTTGAGGACGATATTATTAGCCCCCCTCCTGAAATTAGACATTTCTCTTGATTTCTCAGTAAGAATGACCATTATTAACCATTTCTGTTATTCTGGAAACAAATACACTGATGGAGATAATGTTCAATGAGTTGAATTTGGATTTTTCTATTGTTACGATGAGTTTAAACAAAAAAGGGCAAAAATGACAAGGACAAAATTATTAGCCCCCTGATCATTAATAGTCAATATGGCGCCATTTATGAACCAAAACTGACAACAGGCTCTGATAAGTTGCTACCTAGGTTAGCACATGCCCCACTAGGGATTTTGGCCCATTTCTTCACTGCAAAGTGTTCTAGCTGGTCCAAATCGCATGGATGCTGAGCATAGACGTTAAACACAGACTCTCAGTGGGATTGAGGACTGGACTATGAGCGGGTGATTCCAATATCATGGTTTTAGTGTCCTTGAAGAACCTCTGAACTAATCTAAATGTATGCTTTGGGTTACAATGTTGTTGGAAGACCCAGCAATCCAGATTCAGACCCAGACTCCCTGTGTCTGAGGCTGAATAACAGACTAAACTTGATGCCCCACCACTATGTGTAACTGTGGAAACTGCTAAGCCTCATTAGACCAAAGAAGCATTTGACACCTGCCCAGATGATTGTTATTGACCTGGCCTCGCCTGGAGTTTTTCCCCCACCAAGAAAGACAGTTGTTAGGGCTTGTCATCATATTGGGCTTTGGGGCCATCATCACAGAAGAACCCCTTTACTAAAGGCAGTGCATATCAGAGTGTTATTGAGCTTTGCCTGTGAACATTTGAAAGTCAAAAATGAGTTTTGAACGTCTCTGCTTTCATCTGATGATATTCAATTGCACCTGCTTTGATGCATGAATTCTGCTTCTGTCAGGTGAAGAAAGGGATAGGCCATGAATCGTTATAAGATGGTTTCCACAATTAAACATGGTGGTGGATGCATCATTCTGTGGCAGCCTCAGCCACAGGAAACCTTGTTTGGGTGTACGGCACCATAAAAACTGAAAATTATGATAGAATGTGGAAAGTGACCTTGCAAAAATATGCTCATAGAGGGAGCTAAGATCTTCACTGGATCTTTCAATAAGATAATAACCCAAAACTTGGATCCAAAATAGTTCAAATGTTCTTCAAAGATACTAAAACCATGGTCATGGAGTGGTTCAGACCTCAATCCTTTAGATAGTATTTGAAGAGTGCTGAAAATGAATGTCCATCCTCAACATCCATGCAATTTGGACCAGCTTAACTATTTGCGATGAAAAAAATGGACCAAAATCCCTGGTAGGACATGTGCCAACATAGTTAACAACTAATCAAAGTGCCTGGTGTCAATGTTTGTTCATAAATGGCACTGTATTGACTATTAATGATAAGGGGGCTAATAATTTTGTCCTTGCCATTTTTACACTTTTTTGTTTAAACTCATTGTGAAAATGGAAAAGTCCAAATTTAACTTATTGGATACTATCTCCATGGTGTATTTGTTTCCAGAATAACACACATTTATTAATAATGATCATTCTCAATGATCAATGAAGAGATATGTCTAATTTCAGGAGGGGGGCTAATAATATCGTCCTCAACTGTATGTTTTCATTTGTTCCAACCTCATGGTGGGCCAAATGCTTGCCATGCCCGGGCCGGATCAGGCCCGCGGGCCGCCATTTGGAGCCCACTTCTGTACAGTTCTAGCATGCAGGGCAGGCAGGGATGCGGATGGGAGTCTGGAGACATGTGTGCTCATGTAGAGGACCTCTTTCACACCATTGCATCAGCGTCTGTAAGGGTGTCTTGGTTGAGGAGGCATCACCATTGAGGTACTCTGAAAATGTGAAGGGAACATGTCTGTCAGGTCATCTACTTAGATTTCACTGATGCTCCTTTCATACAGCAGCTTTCTCGGTTCTGCTTGTCAGATATCAAGTTAAAAGCAGATAAATAAGCAAACACAATCTGCTGTGACTGTGGTATATCCTTTGTGGAAACCAGTGGTTTGTTATGGCCTTTGAAAACTGTGAAGATCAAGGCAGAGCCAGGGAATTAAACTGGGTATTTGTTTGCCTTTTATGTTGAAATATTGTGAGGTGTTTACATGAAATTTTCAAAGCGGAATTAACCTTTTTTCAGAATTAAAGTTAGAGTTAATTCTGAATTAAATGTCTCATGTAAACGTAGCTAATCGCTATGTTAGTAGATCAATCAGTAATTCCATTCAGCAGTATTGTGCATCTCAACTCACTTGATGCAACAACCACCACCTTAAAAAAAATATTTACGAGTAAAAAGTGGTCAGTCCTATTCTGAGTGAAAAACATGAATCTTACACCAGTTTGTGCATGTGTGCATCTTTACTGAATCACAGGACTCCCAGGAGTTCCTCCGCTGCTTGATGGACCAGCTGCACGAAGAACTGAAAGAGGCGCTCCCCGAGCCGGACGACCAGAATGGCTCCGTACTGGCCATGGACGAGGGCCTGGCCGAGGACAGCAGCAGCGACAGCCGCAGCCAGCAGTCTGACAACGACTTCCAGTCCTGCGAGTCGTGCGGCAGCAGTGAGCGGGCCGACAGCGAGGCGGCCGCGGGAGACCCCGGTGCTGCCAACACGGCAGGGGTCGAAGGGCAGCACTGCCCAGACGAGCCCAACGAGGCGGAGCTGCTCATCCCGGATGAGGCCCAGGCCAACCGGCATTGGCAGAAGGAGAAGAACCTCATCAACGACCTGTACCGCGCCGGCTCCCAGACCGACCTGGACAAGGACGTGGACACAGCCAGCGAACACACGCCCATCATCAGCAGCCAGGGAGCCATCAAGAGCCGAAACTCAGGTACCAGACACGCAGACACAAAGGCCTTGACCATTACAACACGCAGACACACACACACACACACACACACACACACACACACACACACACACACACACACGGCCATCATCAGCAGCCAGGGGGCCATCAAGAGCCACAACTCAGGTACCGGCCACAAGGCCACAAAGGCCTTGACCATTACCACACACACACACACACACACACACACACACACACACACACACACACACACACACACACACACACACACACACACACACACACACACACACACACATTTCTGTGTGCCCTCTATTATGCGGTTCTTGATTTTGTCCTTTTTGTCTTTGCTTAAACTGGTGTGTTTGGGGCCATGCAATTTTTATTGATGATATTTTATAAATGTATAACTAACTAATGTGATTACATTGCACTGTAGTATGTACAGTGCTGCTTGAAAGTATGTGAACCCTCCAGACATGGTCAATGTTTTTATTTTTAAAAAAAAGTTTCATGTTTTAGGCTACATAAACAAGTTCCACTAAACAAGTACAATTGATTAAACGTATGTCTAAAATGTCATACTTGGCAAAACTGGTGACAATGCAATAAGAAAATAATGGTAAAGCAACAAACATCTGAACTGCTCAAGGGGTTCACATACTTTCAACCAGCGCTGTATCTAATATCCATCTATACATCCTCATCACTGTTTGTGACTGGTCACTCATGTTTCTTATCTCTGTGCTGATACCACCACAACCAAGTGTTCTTCTACAGCGGCTGTGACATTTGACATGACGTTGACACTTCCTTGACCTATGTTTCAGAGGGGTGTCCTGAGTCACAGATCACCTCCACGAGCAACATGCGCCCCCACAGCCCTAGTCCCTCTGATGCCATGCTGCCCAAGATCTCCAGCAGCCCGCCCAAATCAACAGCTGTGTGGCCCGGCATCACCACGACTCACAAAAAAGGTCATTACAATTCCTCCCTTATTCATGTCCCGCTTTCCATGATTTGTAATTCGAATCAAATATAGCAGGTAGTGGGCTTCACTCAGGTTTCTTGATTAATTTCGAGGGTGCTGGCCCAAATAAAATACTTGGAATCAAAGAGAAGGGGGCACACCTTGCATCAAACTGTTTTCTTATTTTTTGTGCACAGACGCGTTTCGGCATGTGCCTTCCTCAGTGTGCAACTGTGCACACTGAGGAAGGCACACGCCGAAACACGTCTGTGCACAAAAATAAAGAAAACGGTTTGATGCAAGGTGCGCTCCCTTCTCTTTGATTCTCCTTTTTTTCCCCAAACCAAATATTGAAGTGTCTGTTACTGTAAACCTGTGCCATGTATTTGTCTTCTCTAATTTTGAACCAAATATTGAAGTGGCTGCGCTCATTGATCTTTCTGTAAGTAATGTGCCTGTGTTGTGTTTGTTTTGCAGTGCCCATGTTTGCCCCAGCTAAGAGCAGA
Organism: Engraulis encrasicolus; assembly: GCF_034702125.1. Taxonomy (NCBI): domain Eukaryota; kingdom Metazoa; phylum Chordata; class Actinopteri; order Clupeiformes; family Engraulidae; genus Engraulis; species Engraulis encrasicolus. The sequence continues at coordinate 19,063,643 of NC_085872.1, read as the reverse complement.
CATCAGAGAAAATACCGCAGCGTAATCTCAGACATCTTTGATGGCACTATTGTCAGCTCGGTGCAGTGTCTGACCTGCGACAGGGTAAGTCCCCTCCCCTACTTTACTGCAACTACCCCTTATGATTATTATTATTATTCATCAGGGCTCTAAATTAACACCAGCCAACCGGCCAAATCAGTTTGACTGGTAGAAAAGACCCATTTACTAGCCACTTTCACCCAAAAATGAGTGTGTGTTTGGCTAGTAAGATAAACATCGACTAGCCATTTTGGCAGGTGGTGACAAAAATGTAGAGCCCTGTTATTTATACATGTTACTGTTAGTTTCTAGAACACAGACTTTCCTAAACATATGTTTCGGGCATTTGTTATTAAAGATTTGAAGAAAAGGCCAGACTTGTCTGGACGGCTGCAGCAGTAGCAATAATGACCACGTTTAAATGCGGACACACCATGTCACTGCATTGTCAGATTAAATGCCCACTGCCTAAGCCTTGTTGCCTTGTCACTGTGTTATTAGCATTGTACTGTATTCTGGTGTAATATAGATGTCCAGATGGAGAGCTTTGTGATTCTCAGCAGAGGCTTGGGAAGGCAGCTTGGGATGCATCATGACGCACATTTCCTTCAAATGAAAGCAATTCCTGAGGTTGTTTCTGTCCTGAAATTTCACTCAACAGTCTAACTCTCTTTCTCTCTTTCTCTCTTTCTTTCTCTCTCTCTCTCTCTCTCTCTCTCTCTCTCTCTCTCTCTCTCTTTCTCTCTTTCTCTCTTTCTTTCTCTCTCTCTCTCTCTCTCTTTCTTTCTCTCTCTCTCTCTCTCTCTCTCTCTCTCTCTCTCTCTCTCTCTCTCTCTCTCTCTCTCTCTCTCTCTCTCTACCCCCCCTGTTCTACTCTTCCCTGCCTCAGGTGTCGGTCACCCTAGAGAACTTCCAGGATATCTCGCTGCCCATCCCGGGTAAGGAGGACCTGGCCAAGCTGCACTCATCCTCCCACCAGACGGCCCTGGTGAAGGTGGGCTCGTGCGGAGAGGCCTACGCGCCACAGGGCTGGATCGCCTTCGTCATGGAGTACATCAAGAGGTGAGGCTCGGGTTCAGCACTGCCCCTCGATTGGGGTTTTCTTACAGTCAGTTGGAGAATGAGGTGTATAGTGAAGCGTCTCCGCATAGATAGTGGCACAAGTCTTCGTATTTTCTCCGGCGCATAGTTTTATTTTTCTGCTTTTACAATACACATGCTGCACTGTATGTGTCATGCATGCCTTATGTTTATGTAGGAAGCGTAAAGCCATGTGAAATATATGTAGGAAGGCAATTGGGAGAGACAAGAGTGTCAAATAATTACATATAAATAAGATACTGTGAATCTCTGCCAACCAAGTGGGCTGGTGTTGAAGGAGAGCACCACGCCATGAAGAGAAATGTTTTGAACCCATGCATGAATTTATATGTGCAAATGAGACTGCTGTTGCACTGGGTCTCATGCGATTAGCATTTTGGCAATTGGCAAAGCTTTAGGACCAATGAGAGAAAAATTATGCAAGATCCAAGTTGGCCTATTTAGCTATTTTCATTTAGTAGTTTGTTAATAAGTTGTAGACGTGCCTGTTGAACGTTGTTATAAATGCTGATCTGGGTGTTTGTGTGTACCTAATGTCAAACTTGTCCTCTCTGCTAGTTGGTTCTGGGGACCTGTTGTAACTCTACAAGACTGTCTGGCCGCTTTCTTTGCCAGAGATGAACTGAAGGGTGAGATGACTTAATACCACTTTAATTTGATCAAAAACAGTCAGAGCCCTAAATTAACTTTTTTTCCACCACCACCAGCCAAAAAATGCTAGTAGATGTTAAACTTACTAGCCAACACACACTCACTAATGGATCAAGGTGGCTACTAAGTTGGTCTTTTCTATCAGCAAAACTGAAATTTCATGAGCATTTGGCCTGTTGGCTGGTGTTAATTTAGAGCCCTGGAAACGGTGTGTTGAAACTTCTCCCTCTGTGCTTACATCACTTGTTAATGACATCCGACTGGCATGCTAAACTCTAACTCCACTTCTATGTTTATATTTTCCCAGGAGACAATATGTACAGCTGTGAAAAATGCAAGAAGTAAGTACTGCAGGCAATTGATCCACACAACACCAAGTCATGCACATTATGAGTGTGTGCTGTGTACTGAGTAGAGGTGAAAGACCCTTTTTGTGGTCGCATATTAACCAAGAACCGTGAAATGTGTGTTTCTGTCCCCCCCTCAGGTTACGGAACGGGGTCAAGTTCTGCAAAGTGCAGAGTCTGCCGGAGGTAAGAGGCCAGCAAATGGCTCAGTCAGCCCATCACAAGCCAGGGGTGCATTTCTCGAAACCCAAGTTGCTTACCACATTAGATACTTTGTCGTTTTCAATGCATTTTCCCATTGGCAACTACCGAAGTTGCTAACAGGCTAGCAACTTCTCTTTTGAGAAATGCACCCCAGATTTCCTCAGCAGCACCCTCCCGCCCAGCCACACAGAAAATATGAATTGGCAGGCTGATCGGAACAGTTTTGAATTCCAAATAGTTGCAATGCGCAAAACTGACTGATATCTTACCAAATTGGTGGTTTTAGCCTCAGGAGCTATTAGATACGCTTGTTGCACTAGCACTGACTCAGCGTAAGAAGGGAAATGCCACGGTGCCGAGGAGGGGCTTCTAGTACCTTGGGTTTCTAGGCCACTCTTTGATACTGCGTCGCTGACTTCACATTAATTTACCATGCTTTTATAACGACAGTGCCATCAGAAGTGGCAGGTTTTAGATATGATTAATACTGTGAAGACTCATTGGCCCATTGAAACTATATCCTTTCGTCTATTTTCCCCCTTCCTGGTCCCCCTTTCTCTCTGCAGATTTTGTGCATCCATCTGAAGCGCTTCAGGCACGAGCTGATGTTCTCGACCAAGATCTCGACGCACGTCTCCTTCCCCCTGGAGGGTCTGGATCTGCAGCCCTTCCTGGCCAAAGACTGTGCTGCACAGACCAGCACCTACGACCTCCTGTCTGTCATCTGCCATCACGGCACCGCCAGCAGTAAGTCCCAACACACACACACACACACACACACACACACACACACACACACACATACACGATTCTTGACGTCGAGTGTAGCTACAGATGTTTGGACTGTTTCTGGATGATTTATTTTTAAACGTGTAATGGATGTATGGGGGAGTGTAGTGAAGGTAGAGATGGCGTCCGCGCCTTTGTCTTACTTGAGAAGTTTTGCTCGGTGCGTAATTCCAAACAAAATGCTGTGTGAAGAAAAAGGAGTCGCACACAGGAGCTTGATGCTGTTCAGTGAAACTGTATTAAAAGCTGAAAAATAAAGAGAAGCCAAAACAAAAAGTGGGATGCAAACGTTTCGGGTCTAGCCCAGGAGGAGTATAGTGGAATATTTTTTGAATCAGACTATTTATTTGCCCTGCTTTGGTGTGCCATCATTGCCTTGTCATCCTATTGTGGAAATGCAATTGTACAGATACCAACCGAATATGTTTTTGTGGCACCTTGTGTTTATAGGTGGACATTACATTGCTTACTGCCGGAACGACACAAACAACTTGTGGTACGAGTTTGACGACCAAAGCGTCACGGAAGTTTCAGAGTCGTGTGTCCAAAACGCTGAGGCCTATGTATTGTTCTACAAGTAAGTCAACCCTTCACCACTAGTTGCATGTTTTCTGTACAGTTAGCAAAATATCCTTTGAACAACTGAACAAATGAATTCAGAAATGCTGCAAAAGAAGAATGCAAGTGCCAGTGTGCTCTCTATTTGTTGACCAATGCATTTTTTGATTGGCTGTCTTGAATTCAATACACATTGTGCTGTCCAGATATGTTGTTCTATCGGGGGCTTTGTCAAAGCATGCATATGCTGTACGTTAAGACTTCCATCCATATAGTGTATCATCTCAGCCTTTCAAATAGGGTGTGATTAATGAACAGGCTAACGGCAATGGCTCGTTGCTAACTGATAACAGTGTTGTTGAATCGCTTTGGGCCAAATGGCCTGCATTCAAACTGAGTCGGAAATTAGACCAACAGTGATGATTGGAAAGTGGGTGGGCCCCTTTGAAGCTTTACGTGATTCTTACCATAGCAGAGGAGAATAGAGCCATGTTGTGTGAAATGTGTGGGTGTGCTTCTTGGTCCATGATACATGGTACTTGGCCATGGTGTCTGTGCTTTTTCAGTGGGTTTTTGACAGCAGCTCTAAAGGTTGTCAATAGTGGTTGTGTGGGATGATGCCTGGTAGAGGTGTTTATGTAGAAGTGTTGAGCTGAGGCAGTAGCTATATGAATGTATATTAGCCTGCAGGCTGCAGCCAAATGGTGCACATGTAACATTATGTTTGGCTGAATGCTTCAATTGAAATGACTATGTGGATTTCATGTACCGGTATGCTATATTCATCTGTCTGTGTGCAGTGAAATGGTATGCACATGTACACGGGAAAACGTGTGTGTGTGTGTGCGTGTGCGTGTGCGTGTGCGTGTGCGCGTGTGCGTGTGCGTGTGCGTGCGCCCAGTTGCCATCACCATTTAACCCTTTGACGCCTAAGGCACCTGCACCCTTTTTTAAGAAAAGCTGCCCTCAGTCTATAAAAACCTAAATATCTCAGCTTCTGAAGCACATACAAATATGCGCCAAGTTGCATTTTAATGCTAAGACCCCCATCTTTCATTAGAATGTGTTCATTCATCTCAAACAAAGAGAGAATGTTGCATAATGCAGCTCCAGGCGCCGGCACCAATGTTGCGCAACGCAACATCAGGCATCAATGGGTTAAACACCTATCTGTTGCATGCGTGTTGTCACAGGAAGAGTAACGAGGAGGCGTTGAAGGAGCGGCGGCGGGTCAACAGCCTGGTGAGCCTGATGGAGCCCAGCCTGCTGCAGTTCTACGTCTCACGTCAGTGGCTCAACAAGTTCCGCACCTTCGCAGAGCCGGGTCCCATCTCCAACAACGACTTCCTCTGTGCTCATGGTGGTACGTCGAACACTGCTCACCTTTTATTTGCTCTCTCTCCTAATCAGACACTTTACAGTGGGCTATACTTTATTTTTGTCCAATTATCCTTGTTTTCTGGTAGGCCCACAGCTCGACAGAGTGCTACTGGGCCACCACTTTTTGCTTTACAATTGAGCTGTGTCGTGCCTATTCGAAAAGCAAAAAGTGACGGCTGAGTTGCGCTGTGTCGAGCTGTAGGCCTACCAGAAAAACGGCAGTGGAAAAGAGGCACTTGTCAGTCTATTTAGCCATAGCTCAACAGGTCCGTTGTTTGCTTTTGGATAATACGTGTACATTGGATGTCCTGCTGTGTGACATTATGATGCTAATCATAGTGTTTCCTGTCCTCTTCCAGGGGTGCCGCCGCATAAAGCATCTTTCATTGACGACCTGGTGGTGATGCTGCCTCAAAATGTCTGGGACCATCTCTATAGCCGGTAAGAATTTGTGAAAATATATTGTATGTATTTCCTAGGGGATATTTTCCATTTGAGGTGGAGGTTACATAATTCTGCAATTTTCAGAATTGAGATTATGCTTCAGCAGTAATACAATTTTATTTGATATATATTTACTAGATATGTCAATAATTTTGGAAGGCTTTCTAGCTTAGTGTACTATCTGTGGTTTAATCATATGTAAATGTGATGTTCAGGGCATGTTTCTAACTAACCCTACTTTGCATCTGCACTTGTTGTTCTGTATATTTCCTGTGCACTTTGTATTTGCCAGTGATGTTAGCTATGATTATGTCCTCAATTGTAAGTCGCTTTGGTTATAAAGTGTCTGCCAAATGCAATGCAATGCAATGTAATGTTTGTGTGGTATTTAAGGACTGTTATTCACACATCCAGGTACGGAGGAGGGCCTGCTGTCAACCACTTGTATGTCTGCCACACCTGTCAGATGGAGATAGAGAAGTTGGAGAAAAGACGCAAGAATGAGCTGGACATATTTGTCCGGGTAAGGCACTTTTTTTGTCATCTAAAACGACTCTCGATAGTGCAAAATTTTGAGGAGAGCATTGCTTTAAGTTAGCTGAAAGTGTCCTTGAGCAAGGCACTGCTCGGGTGATTCTTGCTTGGCACCTTCCTTCCATGACAGTCTTTGTAGCTGGTCTATGCATGTGTGTGTGAATGGGTGAATATGAGGCATTTAATGTAAGCACTTTGGGGAGAATAAGTTGTATAAATGCAATCCATTCACTACCATTTTACCATTCACTAGTCCTCTTTAATTCACATAAGCAAATGTTCTGAGTTTTAGTCTCGGGTCCCAGCCTTGAGCGAAAAGGCATAACATTATGCAGAGGGAAAAATGAGGACAGGTTATGTTGTTGACTTCAGGTGGATTTATCTTCAAGTCAAAGTGGCAAGGTTGAAAAATGTTTGTAATGGTAATTTGGGTACCACAAAAAACTCCAAGTTGTGGTGAGAAAAGGTCTACAATACAAATATAATCCTTGCCTTCACACAGAGAATTACCAGTTGACTTCAGATGTAAAAAGGTCAGCATTTATACTCAAATGGAACTGAAGAACGTTTCCTGTTAAGGGTCTTAACATGCTATCGGTAGCAAAAAATGCATTGATTACATTTGCAAAGCCAAGATATCAAGACAGGCTTCTTGCATCAAAGTAGACAGTATTTTGGTACCACTAACAGGACTTCCTCTCTTTGCATTGCAAATTGCAAGCCACCTTTATTCCAAGGTCAATGAAATGCTGTCCATATTAAAATAAAATCGCCTCAAAATAGTGTATATTTTGAAGTTACAATATCTCTCCAGCTGAGTTGTTTCAGGTCCGTGGCTATTCCTGTCTTTTCTACAAAATATCTTCCAATATATGTTGCATTTTTGTGGGGTACAAACAGTAGGCAAAGATATTGAACTGAACGATTTTTGTTCAAATGTTCTGATTTGGTTGTCACTATTACATTCTACTAAATGTAACTGTTCACACACACACACACACACACACACACACACACACACACACACACACACACACACACACACACACACACATAGAGTATAACCCACCGGGACACAAGCCTTTAAAAGAATGACTGAATATTTACATGATTGTGAGCACATGAAGTATGCTACAATGGTGTGACCTTGCGCCGTAAAGTGCCATAGCCTGTAAGGGACAGTTACAGTATGTCTTATGCCTGCTTATGGGGGCCGTGGATATACTGTACTGTAGGGTAGCTTCACAGGTTTTCATAATCAGAACGTAGTGATACAAACACATTCACTGTCAGGAACACGAGGATTTCACACAAACAAATGAATCACAGATGGGAGATTACAAGCATTGACATGTTGAATAGGTCATCATTGTAACTGAGAAAAAGGAAAATATATATATAGTAGTATGGAGACTGCTCTACATGTTGCACTTTCTGTTATTTCCCCCTCCCTTATGCAGTCCCTAGGGCACACCTGACGTCTTGTTTCTCCTCTTTCTCTCTTATTTTCTCCTCCTCTCTCCGTCTGCCTCCCTTCCCTTCTTATAGCTGAATAAGGCATTCCAGGAGGAGAAGTCTGCTGTGGTCATTTACTGCATCAGCATGCAGTGGTTTCGCGAGTGGGAGAGCTTTGTCAAAGGCAAAGACAGTGGTAAGTCCTGCACTGTTCTGCACTGCACTGCACTGCACTGCACTGCTTGGGCTTGACAGTGCCCCTGCTTTCATTTATCCACTGTCTTCCTTTTACCCCATGATGGTTATTGAAAGGGGGGTATACTTCAGTAATATTTGAAGCACCCAGTACATCAGTGGCTGATAAACCATTTATTTCAGAAACCTTGTTTGTGTCGATTGCACTTTTCAATTTTATAAACTGCAGCATGTACAGTACAGTGGTTATACCATTGATTATTTCTTACTCTCGATATTCCACAATTCTTCCTCTTAGAAGTTCCAGGGCAAATTGACAACTCCAAGATTGCAGTGAACAAGAATGGCCACATCACGCTTAAACAAGGTAAGTGAAATAACACTATAAACTATAAACAATATAAAAACATCAAACTATTAAATATCTAATGGAAAAATAGTGGTTACTAGTTAGGTAAAAAAATCTACATCTTGTTGAACCCTATCACATACTGCTATGGCTAATGTAATTCGCTAAGTACGAGATGTGCACACGGCCAAAATGAAAACATAACGAAGCCTGACGCTTTGTCCTTCTCTGTTGGTAGGCGCCGACTCCGGACAGATTTCCGAGGAGACGTGGAACTTCCTCCATTCCATCTATGGCGGCGGACCGGTTGTGACCATGAGGTCCAGTGTAGGGCATCAGGAGACGGAAGCCTCCCAGGCAGAGGAGAAGATTGAGGTGGAGACACGCACAGTCTAGCCCAGATCCCCTGCCTCTGCCTTCCTCCTACTACCGATCATTCCCTAGCATAGGACACAACACCTGATCACATTCTCACAAGAAAAGGAAAACGGAAAAAGGACTTTTTTTTGCACTTGACTTTTTTTATTAATTATTATTATTATTATTATTATTATTATTATTATTATATATTATTATTTGTGTCCAAAGCTGCATCTGCTTGTATGACCCACCTCATGCTATCATGAATCCTGTCTCTTGACTGATCTCCTCGGACTGCTGAAGAAGAATCTGGTGAAGATCAGAATCGCACTGGTGAATACTGTCAAACTGTCGGGTTGTGTCTGTTAAAAAAAAAATTAAGCATTTTAATTTTCCTGTGTGCAGCTGAAGACTTGACTGATTTGCGACAGTTTTCCTTTCCATGATCAAATAGCTGAAATGTCAACCTTAATGTTCTTGTGTAATTGAATACAGTTAAAAAATTACAATGCATCTGTAGATAATGGTCCAGGTACTCCTTCCATACTCTAAAGTGTCGTTGTAGTGAGTGAACAAAGAAGGAAGCTCTTGTTTTGCAATTGTGATGAGCAAAATCAAAAAGGTTAAGGGATAATAAGTACTTACAAAGTAGTCTCAGGAAAGATTTTTTTTTACTGTACTGTAGACTCAATGCCGCATGCTATCACTAATGTCTGATCTGTATTTGAATGTACCTGTACTTAAAAAGTATGATGAGTTTCTGCGCTAAATGTTATTTATCCCAAATGGGTGTGACTTAATATAATGTTTATAGATTTTTGTAGAAAATGTTTGGCAAGCCAAAATCGGTGAACATGCATGCTTAACAGGGAAATGTTGGCACACTGCTATAATGGCAGATATGACCTGGCCATGTTAAATTCAGTGAAAAGTCGCATGCACATGCAAAAAAAAAAAAAAAAACGTATGGAGCACACACATTTGCACCTCAGCTAAAAGACATCCACATAATACTACCGGGCCTTTTGAACATATTACTTTGGCTATATCTATTGGCTAAATTAATGCATATGAATTTGCTGAAGGCCATAAATTGTCAATGTTATGACTGGAAAGATGATCAGAATGCCACTTGTACAAGGGGAAGAATGCAAACAGAAGTTTCTCAAATGATGATTTGTTTGTCATTGTTATATTTTTCTTGCTGGATTACATTAAATGCAAAGAAATTGATCACGTGTACGGACTTGTGGCCAGATGTGTGTTTTCATCATAGCCTACTCTGTTCTCATATTGGAGGTACAGTATTTGTATCACCTTTCAAGGTTGCATCTCCCGTATCCCTCTCAAGGTTGCATCCCTGGTTTAACGTGAGCAACCTGCTTACCTTTATCAGCACTGCCGTATCATTCCGTCTCTCAATTAACCCATTAGTCAATACATTTTCTTCCAGGTGTTGGAATACAGCTAAGTTTCCATCTTTAATTAAATGTTAACCTCACAATGCAAATATGCGCGCGCGCATAAGCTACAGCTTGGTTATTCTAGTGATTGAAACATAAGCGGAGCGCTGAAAATATTAGAACTATACCAAATTTGTGAAAAGTAGTACTGTAACAATCCCACAGTTTAACACATTTGGAAACAACAATAAAGGTCTTGGTTAGAGAATGGCAGCAAGCGCAGTGTCTGTTCAAGCGCACAATACAATCTTGGCTGAAGCGAAAAATGTAGGGTGAACTAAGGTAATTTGGGACATCAGCCAAATTGGGACAAATAAGGTTTTGGGTTGTTTCCTTTCTAAATATTAGCAGCCAATCACAAAATGGGATGTAATATTGTTACTGCAAATGTCATGTATAAAGAAAAATAATTTTATTTAGTGTTAAGTATCATAAAAGGAATGAGCAAAGGTTTGAAGTGACAGTGGATCCAACACTTGTCAGTTGAGCTAGCTGACATGTCGATTACGCTATCAGATCACAAGGATATTATGGCTGAATTAGTGATTATATGGTACAAAATATGATTGAAATATATGTTGTTTTACTAAAGGTTTAATTCAATATCAAAACATTTAGACATTTGTCTTTACTTTATTAAGGAGACATAATTTTAGTAAGTATAGTGGAGTGAGCTAATTTGGGACAATATTTTAAGCTAAAATGGGACAGTTTTCTCATAGCAACAGAATGGGCTTCTGTTAGCTGTTAGCATAGCATATTAGCACGCCATAGGCCTGTATTGTAATATGCATCCCACATGCTAATGGACATGGCCATAGTCTCACATGCCCTACTCCTTCAATATTCTCTTGAAATGGAAATGTTTCAGGGATGTTATACCATTTTTTAGATAGTGAAGATCCTAGTCTACTGTTAACAAGAGAAAAACGATATTATTCTTCAGTTTGCGCAAAAAATAATGATAATCAAACAGACTGTCCCATTTTACATTAAAGGGCGTCCCAAATTACCATAGCATTTTCTCATAACGAAGTTGGTGTCTCACTGTCTTTAAATGTTAATATATTGTAAAATATTATACTTTAAAAACTAATTCCTACATGGAAATGTACCCAAGACCCATATGAAGACATACAATTACTAAATGTTGGTGTATTTTAAACTTAAAGTGGGTTTTTTTGACGATCTACCAAAAGTGTCCCAATTTACCATAGTTCACCCTACAGTATCGCACCCTGAGCGCGGCGAGATTGGGGACTCGACACTCTCATAGGACAGCCAGGCAGTGGATGAAAAACATGGCGGCTACCGAGTATGTTGCAAACGATTTGCGGAAGTGAGGTAAGTGTGCTACTCAAAGCTTCATATTCCATTTTTACATTTCATGAATTCATCGGCTGAATTAAAATTAAACTTGGGTTTAAGTTTCACGTCGAACGAACGCGTGTCGTGGCGAACACTAGCCACAGTATGGCTTCGGCATGCGTGTTTGCTTTTGGAAAGTTGTTGCGCGAAATAATCGCTATCATCTCAGGTTAGCATGCAACCTCGCTCCCCATTTGCGGTTCTTGCTTCTTTGCAGCAGTAGCGAGGGCTAGCAATGCTAATATTAGCGAGCTAGCTAGTTAGTCACAACCAGTAGGGTTGTTTTATCGACGAATTGGTCTGTTAGCTTACGACAGAATACAGTTAGTGCAAAGGGGTTCAACCCGACGGGTGTGTATCAGGTAGTTTGCACACTTGGGAATGCAGGTAAAGGGGATCCTCACCCAATTCCCTTATGGATATACCCAATTTAGTTTTTTGTGAGTTTAGTTTACCTTCGCTAAAGCTAAGGGATGCTACTATCCCACGTTAGCAAATATTGGCTAGTGGGCATAGCTTGGAGAGCTGGCAGTGTCTCATTAGCTAACTTGTAAGAAAGTGGTGAGTAAAAACAAAAGCCTTTTGTGAGTTCACATTTGTGCCACAACATTGTGATAAGAAGACTTAAGTTACTTGTGGTGCATAATGCACTAGGGCGCGACCACGTTATACTTTCGTCTCCTTTTGCGCATCCTGTCCGTTAAATGCGGTATCGTTAGCTAGCAGGTGGGCTAAAGAACGCTTCATATCAGAAGCTTCATTTGTTTTGTTCAGTCAGCTAGCAAAGCTATCTTTGTTGGCTTTTAACGGGGGTAGAGATGGAGCGTGCTTTCCTGACCAAGTAAAGCCAGTAAAATGTTAATTGTATGCGGAATTTTGCGCTGCAAAGAAAGTAGTGTTGCATAACTAACTTACAGGGTGCTTCGAATAAGTAAAACTGAGCATCTGACGCTATAAATACATCTAAGTACCAATGTAGGAACTTGAAGGATTGGTTATAGTAAAAGCGGCTGATAATATGCTCCCAGTCGGCTTGCATGTCATGCCAACCCCGCGGATACAGTGTTGCCAATCAGGCCCTCTGACCTAAGTAGTACTAATGGGAAGTGTGTTTTACTTGGTGGAACTGACCCGTTTTACAGGACAAGGTGAGTTGAATATTAGCCAAGTTTTAACAAACAAAAACTGGCCCAGCTTGGCTAGTATTAGTCAATGTCTGAATAGAATGCCCAGAGCTAGCTAAAATTGCCAAACTGATTTACGCAGTCAAACTTGTCTCTGCTGCAAGTAAGAATGTCTAATACAGTTTAAGGATAGCTTTATCTGATCGCTTGCCCCCTGTTTGATCAGATTTTGCGATATAGTCTCGCGGTCAGATTAATACATTGACACTGCACAACAATCCAAGATTAACATGTCAAATACAGACTGCGTGCGTGTTCAGGAAGTGTATTTGTGTGTACGAGGGCATCACGCCGTTTCTTGACACCAAGCACGTGTCAATTTAAAGTTCATATTCAACATGCGCGCCTATCAGCAGAATAACTATTGAAGTCCATGTTTTGTGAATCGGATCATCGATTTTCTCCCAACTACATGGCGAGAGATGGGAATGGGCTCACAATAAACGCCAACAAAACTGTTATCCTCCCTGACAGTCTTAGCGGTGGCGAGGTTTTCGTGTGCACTTTGATGAATTGCCGAAATCTACAGTATTCTCTGCATAGACTGACACAAGGACTGGGAATGATAAACGCCTCGGGAAATGACGTTGAACGCATTGCGCGTTGACTAGCTAAACAGTACCCCACCCCATAGTCCATTACCAACCTTCAAGGCAGTTAGCTAATTAGTAGATCAAACGGTTAAAACACATTTAGTGCAGGAATGATGTGGTGGTGGATAACTAAACCAAGTGAACCACAACAAGTCACCACTTACGACAGTGAGGTGTCCTACTCTGTACAGTTATATCTGTCGGTCTCTTCCCATGTTGTGAGTCATTGGGTAGTACTATAAAACCATTTACTAGCACTGAACACAAGAACTATGGGGTGGTTGCTCTCCTTCCCACTCCAGTGACCGGAACTGGTATCAACAATCTATATTCATAGGTTAGCTATAGCCTGAACTTTGAGCCATGGAAAATGTTTTCAATGTTTTCTGTAGGCACATATATTTTGACTCGCATTGCCTTGTAGTTAATGTTCAGAGGAATTTGTAAAATCTAAACTAGTTATAGGAAATGGGTCAGTTCAGATATACAGTACAGTGTCATGAATAGGGCTGGGTATTGCAGCCATGTTCCTGTATCGATTTCCCCCAAAAGCCAGGATTTCCCCCAAAAGATGCTGTTGCCTATTTTTATTTTAAATGTCAAAGGGCTGTGGCTTGACAGTGTTAAAAGGTTGATAATTTGTAATAAGTAGGCCTAGGCCTAATTGACTAATACTTGCTGGGTATTTTCCATATAGACCTAAATTAAACAAAAAGAAAAAGAACCAAAAAATTGATTTTGTGCCCTGTGAATTGATTATGTGAATTTTAGATTAAATCGATCGATTATCGATTAAATCGATTATTTTACCCAGCCCTAATCTTGAACCAGTTTTCCTGGTTTTCAATGGTGTGTACACACACATTTCAGTTTACCACCACGAGCATGGAACTGGGATTCTTGGTGTTTTATGGTTGGTTGTGCCAGCATGATCTTAAAGAATTTAAATAATCTGTCACAGTATATGCTGCTTTTAACTCACTTTTTTGCATTGCAGAATGCATAAGTTATTCTGAGCTCTTTTTCAGTCACGTCATGCGGAATTGACACTATTCTTTCTCCTCCTCTATGTCTGCTTGCTGTCTCGTTTTATGCATGGCCAAGTCACATTAGTTTCCCTGTGTGAGTGTGCAGTGGAGTGTGAGAGAGATGCATGTTAGGATTCTTTCCAGGTGATGCCTGATTTCTGTCTTTTAGCCAAGATAAATATGGTGGCCAACCGGTTGGGCACTCGTCTGCCATGCGGTCGAACCGGGATCGATTTCCGGCTCGGGTCATTTGCAGACCCCTCCACATCTCTTTCCCCATTCGCTTTCTGTCCGCCTCTCAAACTGTCCCGTCAAATAAAGTCATAAAAGACCAAAACAATCTTTATAAAAAAATAAAAATATGAAGGCCACCCTGTCCTCCCAGGCCTCTCCTTGTCCATTGTGCATCAGCTAAGAGCCTACTCACTACTTTTTTTTTTTTTATCTTGGGTCCCTAGTACAGACTAAGAATGGTCAACCATCGGATGCTTTGCATGGGGAACAGCCTTGCAAAACTGTTGCTTTGTGAAACAATACATTGTGAGAAGAAATGGTTCTGAGAGCCATCACATCTAGTTGTGCTGTAGTTAACTTGATATCTCTTGTGTGGCTTTCTGTGAAATTATATTAAGTTATTGTAATGATCAGCTAATGGCTGTGCTGGTGCATTCAAGGCTGTTTCAATATATTTACATTTTGTAAGTGTTGCTTCTATGCCAGAATTTTCATCTGGGTCAATGGATTCGATGTCAGGATGCCGTTGTAATACACTTAAACTAGAAGAGCTAAATGTGCTAATAAAAATCTGTGACCTTAGCTTTTATCTTTAAAGCTGCATTTCATTCACCATCTTCTGGATAGGCTTTCTTGCATTCGACTCATCATGTGCACCACGTTCAATAATTGGCCTGAGCAAAAGATGCACATTAATTTACGATGTTGGTCAGAGACATAGAATGCTTTTTGGAAAGGAAATGTCTGTCATAGATTGTCGACTGTCATGAAAAGTTTTCATATTTAGAAGTGTATTTGCACTTTGAATAACAATAATTGTTAACAAAATGCAGGTTACTTGCTACAAAGATGTGTGATCTCCTTTGGTCTGTTCCAATGTCCACACTGTGCACTATGTACTGAGGTTGAGTGCACTTTCTGCCCTCAGAGGAACGGCAAAATTTTTTGCCGTGTCATCAGAGTTTACAAGCCGCCAAAATACTATTCATTAGCCGCTGTTCGTTATTTTGACATTTGCTTTGGTTAACTCTGTCTCTTATAGACAAAGCGTTTTGTCTTTCATATCAAAACTATGCTGTTATTCACTCGGCAGAACATGGCAGCCACTGAGTACGAAAAATCTACATTAATTCCACACTTTAAAAAAAATGTCTGGTTTGAGGGCGTCATCCAGGTACTTACAGTAGTACACTTGCGATTAGAAATTGAACGCCCTATGTACCCAAACTCAGTGCGTAAAGGGTGGCAAGTAAGGGCATTAGAACAGACCGCTTGTCCTCAAAGGTGGTGCTATGATTGAAGTTCCCCCTGTGATGAGTTATAATGACCCTAATCACTGCAGTGTGGTAGTATTACACCCTAAGTACAGCTAGCGCGTGCTCTACCGCTGTCGCTCCCCTGTAAGGCCAGACGTTGGCACTCGGTTACCTCTTCGTCTTGTGGAGGAGGTAGGCCTACAGTAGGTGTTTACCTAGCAGAACAAATGTAAACGTCTCAAGGCCTTAAATGTAGATCATCTTCAGACGGCTGTCTTCTGGCTTTCTGGGTTGGCAAGTGTTGCTCTCTTCCTAAAAAAAAGCTGCAACTGTGCAATTTGAAGACTGAAAAGCTGGTTACTCTGATAGGAGTGACTCATTCACTCATCCAACCCTCCCACCCCCAGAGGCAGAGCCAACTAGATGGCGAGCTAACGTTGGTACACGTGCCGTCCCTTAGTGTATGCATCACTGATAAGGGCAAACATGCCCTGTACCCTAACGAGCTGTCTTGCACTAGGCCAACCGCACAAGTACATTTTAGCCTTCGTACCCTTTCTGTCCACCCTACCAAAGAAGAAAGCATTATGCCTGGTCAGATGGTGTCAGGTGCGCTACCCCCAAGAGCTATTAGTGTGCTTTGGCGACTGCAGATCCAGATCTCCTCTGTCCCATGGCAACTGCATCCCTCTCTCCAGCCCTAACACAAAGAGGCTTCTGGGTGTTTTGATTGGGATGAGTCTGGCCTGTCCCGCCCTGGCCTACAGAGGCCCAGTATGTCTGACCTTGTTTGTGCCATCAGTGCACTGACTGGACATGAGCTCCTCTTTGTTCACAGCTTCAAACGCCCAACTGACATTTTCAGTTTGCCAGTGGTTGTGTGTTGGATGGATGGATGGATGGATGGATGGATGAATGAATGGTGGTGCACATTCCCGCGGTCTTGCACATCCTTCTTTGAACGCTGTGGGGGGAAAAAACACTTCCATGGACCAACTTTGTTTTTGTTTAAGCTTTGAAGCTAACCATGTAGATAAATGCTGTACATGGCATGCATACACCAGGCAATGCCTTCGTCGCCACTGATGTCAGCTTTATAGCATGCTGACTGGAGGCCCTTTTGATCGTTGGAAGCACCATACTGGTGTGGGTGTTCTTACATTGTCAGAGTTCCTCAACTCTACTACACAACTACAAAAGGGTACACAATTTGCATTGTTTTCTACCTTTTTTTAAAGCAAGCTTTTTGAATAATAAAAACCCTGAAAGGGTTGATGAGATTTTGTCATACTGAATCGAGTATACCCAAAGAAAGTGTCCTGCTGCGCAATCGTGCTCCAGAGAGATGTAGGTGAAGGCAAAAGCTAAAATGTGCTGTCTCAAGAATCTTTTCTGTTTTTTGTTTTTTTTTTCAACAGAATGGGAAGGAAATTTATGACGGGGGGGGCTTGCGTAATAAATCCACGTTTGTTTACATGTTTACTTCCTTATTCTCAGTGCAGTAGGTTTATTGCTCCTCTGCCCCCTGGTTTCCACCCAGCTAAACATGTTTAATTCTGTATCAGGGGTGTGGTCATGAGTTCTTCAAGCCTGCTAGTAGTGAGCAAACTAATTGTCAGCCAGTGAACAGCAAGGGAAGAAGTAGAGGGATGGCCTTGATACATGTCATTCTGTCCAGGGACTCACTGTCTATTGGCAAACTTCTGTCGTGTCTAAACCTTAAGCGTCTGAATTGTGATTTTAAGCAATCCATTTGTTTGGAGCGCCTGACTTGTAGACTGTAATCATGTGAAGTAATGTCCCACAACTCTGCCAAGTCGCTGGGACTATTTGCTTTCCCCCCACTCTAAAGAAAACATCTTAGATCACCTGCTGACATGATTGTTTTGAAAACCGTTCTCATTGAGCTCCGAAATAGATTCCCGCACATTGTGCAAAAGTTTACCTCCATTCACTTCATTAGCAATAACGGTAAATGGTTCATCACAGCACAAATTCATTACATTGGGCTTTCCATGTTCAAGTTCCAAAGTGACAACAAGGTCATGCGTGTTAAAAAATAAGTAACATCTTTGTATTTTTGTTTGTGCCTGATAGCTGTCGAATGGGTGGGGGGTAGGAGGGGAATGTTTTGTAAGTTGCTGTGTGATAAAAACAATAAAAAAGAATGTAAAAATCAAGGAAGTGTCACTCTTGGCAAAATCTCACCCTGCGTCTCTCCTCTCCCTGTGTTGTGTGTAACCAGGTGTCCACATTCTGCAGCTGAGCAGCGACCCCCAGGATGAGGAGAGGCCAGTAAGTTGCCCTGCATAGCATGGCCGCGTCCCGCTCCTCGCGCGTCACCAGGTCATCGGTAGGAATCAATGGACTGGATGAGAACTTCTGTGGGCGCACGCTCAGGAACCGCAGCATCGCTGGCTCCACGAAGAAGCGCCAGGACGGGGACAAGCCCCCGAGCGGCCATGGAGAGGCCTGGGGGGGCGGCGGCGGTGGCGGCAGTGGCGGCAGTGGAAGCGTCAGTGCTGGCCCAGGCTCAGGACGGAAACGGGGCATCTCGTGCTCGGAGAAGGAGGAGTCAGAGCGGCCGGAGAACTGCGAACGGTTGCGGCCAGCCGTGGCGGACGGAGTGGACGTGAAGAAGCCCAAACGCTGCACGCGCTCGGGAGAGTCGGGAGCAGGGGGCGAAGAGGAGCCCCCCACTCCCACCTCCCCGACCGCGGACGTGCCCTCGCCCAAAAGCCCTCGGCCGAGCTCCCCTCAAATGGACAAAGACAAAGACGAGTCTCGCACAGAGGATGCGCCCGTCACACCCCCGCCCCCCTCAAGCTTCTGCACAGAGGAGAGTGAGAAGGAGCCAGTGGAGGAGATGGCCGCAGCGAAAATGACTGACGCTGTGTTGGTGACACTGGTGGAGGAGGTCAGGGCTCCCTCCTTGACCACGCCACCGTCCTCCCCCCAGCCCAAGGAGGCGCAAAAGGCCACCAACGGGCTGGGAGAGATCCACAGGCAGGAGACAACCACACTGGACAGTCTCCCTGGCCAAGCACTCACCCTGCCATCCTCCTCCTCCTCCTCCTCCTCCTCCTCCTCCTCCTCTTCCTTGACCACGTTCCCTACGCCAGCCGCCAGCACGCCGGCGCTGCTCAACGGCAGCCAGGCACTGGGCCCCACCTCCTCCTCCTCCTCCTTAAACTCCCTAGTGCCTTGCAGAAGCCTCACACCCGAGCAGACTGAGCACGCCAGCTCGTCCTCCTCCACCAACGCTGCCACCACCTGCATCTCCACCACCACCACCATCTCTTCCTCACCACCCTCGCCCTCACCCTCACCCGTCTCCATCCCCCAATTGCCTGTTGTCCTGGAGAGCAATGGCTCAGGCAAAGCCCCCTGCAGCCAGCCCCCAATCCACAGGGAGCCAGAGCTGGAGGTAGTGGAGGTGGACGTGGTGGGCGAGGAGGGGGGTGCTGAGGTGGTGTCCTGCCCCGCTCCGGAGGAGCACACCTTCCCGTTCCCTGGGCAGGAGGAGCTGGAGCCCGGGGAGGTGGTGGTGATCGACGGGCAGGTGAGCGGCACCAACGGCAGCCTGTTGTCGTCCACCAGCGAACTGCCCGAGGCCTCCGACGAGGACGATCACGGATTTAGCGACCCCTGCGAAGGCACCAGCAACAGCAGCGACGGGGCCTTGCATTTCTCAGGAGATATGACTGCAGCAACGATGTCCAGCACGGCGGCGGGCCTCTGTCCCGCGTTCCCCACCTCCGAGCCCCCGTCCTTCACAGAGCCACACGAACACAGATATGCCCTGAGGACTTCTCCTCGCCGTGCCCCGTGCCGGCCCGGCTCCCCTCACAGAGACGATACCCTCGCCCCCCCGTCCCCTGTCCCGAGCCCTACTGTAACCCCCACCACCACCCCTGCGCCTACGCCCATGCTCCGTCTGGAGTCCCCATCCCCCTCCAGCTGCCTCAGACCAGAGGCGGTGGTGGGCCCTGGTGCTCCAGAGGCGTCCCCCTGCAGGCCGTCCGGGAAACCCCCGGCGCTCGCAGGGGGGGCCAAGCCGTGCCCAGAGACTGTGGCTGCGGCTGCGTCTGTGTCTGTGTCGGACGGCAGAGCGTCGTCGCGCTCCACCAAAGACGCAGCCATCGAGGAGGACGAGGACACGGAGGAGCCGGATGTCTACTACTTTGAGTCTGACCACCTGGCTCTGAAACACAACAAAGAGTATGCGTCTGTTTTATCTCTTGTAGTGAAGTAGGGCTGAATTCTGTGTTTTTTTCCCCCCAAGTATTTATCTATGATTTTCCATATTCTGTCCGTATATAATCTGTTATTCTTGTCTTGCTTCTTTCTCGTCAGCAAAATTTCTGCCTGTGTCCTGTCTAACTTGCAGTGTTTAAATTGTCATCTCCGTTGTCAGAAGGAGCAGCGTGTTATCGCAGCCTCTACAGCATTTGTCACATCATCTGTTGTTTCTGTTGGTCAGTTGAAATAATAAGCGCAGAAGGTCTTATCTAAAGACATCCATGTAGTTCTGTTTTATTTATCTGATCTTGATTAAGAGCCTTTACAGTATAAACGGCCCTCTTGCCTCCGCGTAGTAGCCCGGTCTGTAGCTTGTCTTGGCGCGGGCTGTGCTGTGCGCTTGTGCTCTAAAGACATCCATGTAGTTCTGTTTTATTTATCTGATCTGTGATTAGGAGCCTTTAGAAATGGCCCCCTCGCTTCGCCTAGTAGGCCAGCCTGTAGCTTGTCTTGTCTTGGCGCGGGCTGTGCTGCTGGTATAATCTGGGCAGCATGGAGCAGGGTAATGAGATTGGCATGGCTGCTGCCGGTGGCCAGGTTGTGCCCACGTTGGGGCTCTTTCAGTTGCCGCTCAGAGCAGCAGGATGGCAGGCAGTGCTGTGCCATCTTGGCCGCACAGCAGCACGTGACCCAATCACAGGGCAGGGCAGCGCAGCGCAGACCTCCTCCTTCTACTACGGCATGCTAATGACATGTATAGCCACATGCTTTTTGTTTTGCTGTGGTGTCTTCGTGTTGATTCAAGCTGTCTTTTGATGTAAGTATTTTTTGATGTCTCTCTAAGAAATGGTTTGACGGATATAGCTTTGAGGATGTTGGTAGACAATGCAGGGACGCAAAGGATAATTGTTCCTCCTCAGATATAATGTTCCTTTATGGAGGCTGGTTTTACTGGGAAGACCACACAGTCATCAAAGATGAGCACAGAGACATGCAGAGTGAAATAGGCCCTGGTGTTGCTGTGCATTTTTCAGATTCCCATTAGTTGTGCAGAAGCTTGCAAAACTTGCTAAATAGGCCCCATGCTAATTGCTGCCACTGCCACCACTGTGGCATTTGCAGTCCCTTTCATGAACACAATTAGCTTTAATTACAAATTGTGTGTGTGTTGCAGCAGAATGTGCCATTTCATTTTGGCACCATAGTAGCCTTGTGCCGTGGCAGGGGAGTGGTTGGCACATAGGTGGCGGTGCCATGCTGCCAGTCCCAGGACCGGAGCCCAGTCTGGCTTCCAGCTCTCCCGACAGGCACACGTCAGCTGTTTCCACCAGCACTGTAGTGTTTACTCCAGCGCTGAGTGTGCTAGGTTTCCCGTAAGAAGCCTCCCTACATAACAATCTAATCAGCCTTTTTTTCTGTGCGAGGGGGAATGTGGGAGCTCCACTCTGATTGTGGCAATTTGCTGGATTGGGAGCAAAATTAAATGGAGGTTACTGGCTTACAGGGTAGGTCAGCCATGAGGCAGGAACGAACACACAGATTAAACGCGCCTGGTTTCCCATTGATTCTCATTCATAGCATGTTAGGGCTAGATTGATCTGTAAGACAGACCCGATGGACGAGGAGGAAGAACTCGTCTCTGTGTTGGCAGTGTCAAAAAGAGTAGGCCTTTATCTTTCAGCCCCCCCCCCCCCCCCCATCTTTTTTCTTTTTTCTGATTAGCATGTATTTATGGCTCATGTATGGCTTGAGGCTGTGCAGGAAAAGGTCATACCATGAGAGTTGTAGCACAGTGTCTTCCTCTCCCACAGTCTCAGCAGCGGTGCCCTAACAAGGACATGGAAGAGACCCTGTGCTGTGCATTTTAAGCAGCTTCTGCTCCCAACAAAACAAAACGATACAACCCTTGGTGTCTATAAAGAAGATTTTTTTTTTTTTTTGTCCCCAACAAAAGCTGTGCAGCATCCCTCTTGACTGGTGATAGATCAGGCACCCTTGGGTGCTGTTAGATCCTGACTTCTAAAACCCTGGCTTTGCCCACCTCTACAGCCCTTTATCCCGGCGCTAAATAATGCATGTGTCTGGCTCGGGTCTTGTGTGATGGGTCTTTGCTGGCCCCTTGGTCCTCCATAGCGAGTGTCGGCGTCAATAATGCATGGTCGTGTCCCCCAACCCCAATCCCTTTTTACCCCTCAACCCCACCTAAAACCCCCTCCTCCACCCTCCACTCCGCTCCGCTCCCTGGTCCCACCTCCCAGGGCCGAATTATCCATAAGGGCCAGTGGCACAGTGCCCATGGCCACCAACCATTTACACCCAGTTAGGGGGCACCAGTTGACTCAAACCTTACAAACCTTACGAGGTGCAGTGCCCGGCACCACAGTGTCTTAATACGGTCCTCCCACCTCCTTGTACCGTAGTTACCAGAGGCTGCTGCAGACCATCTGTGTGCTGGAAGCCCAGAGGACCCAAGCCATCCTGGACCTGGAGGCTCTGGCTCGCCACCAGAAGGAGGCGCTGGTGGACCCCATCAGCTTTGTGGAGCGGCTGCAGCAGCAGGTACGGTATTGATGCAGTAGAAGGACATAAATGCACATTAATCAGATGCCTGTATAAGTGCCCTTTCTTTTTGTAAATTTTTCGTAAAGCTAGTTTTTTTTTTTGTAAAACCCATTTGGCTATAACTAATTAATACCTAACATTCGCACTAACCATTTGAAAAAAAATAAATAAAAATTACTTGAATCACGATGTCCAGTGACTGACCATGTCTTTTAATAATAATGTGTAAATTATGTAAAAATCGACTTCTGTGTAGATTTGGTTTGAAGAGCTCTTTGATGTAAAGAAACTTAATAAAGTAAGGATCTCCCACAGATGTCATGATCTCAGGAGTGCTCAAAAGAACACAAGGAAATCTGAAGAATGATGCAGTAACCTACAAACCATTAAGTCGATCATTCAGCCAGTATGCTGTATGTGCCTGTCAGCAGCGGGGATGGATAGTTTGGTCAGGTAATGTGCTGACCTGTGCCACTGTACCCTACAGCTGTACTTGACAGTTTGTCTTTTCCTGTTTCTTCCAGGTGTCATTGGGGTTGCCCTGTCCCCAGAGAGTGGTCCAGCTCCCAGAAATTGCATGGGACCAATACACCTCAGGCGTCGGGGATTTCGAAAAGGAGTTTTGTGATAAGAAGCGCAAGACCCGGCAGTTAAAGCTCATGTACGAAAAAGGTACAGAACCTTCTGAGGAAAGAGTTAATTTTTTGCAATTGTAATCTTAAGGGTCCTGGGCAGGGTAAAAAAAAAACACAGAGTATGAAACTGATGAGGATGTGCTGCTTTTGTTGCCGTCTGAAGTGGGCTTACCCAGTCGACCAAAAAGTCCTTTGGATTCCAAGAAGGAGAGCGACTCGTCTGGCCTCTACTCATCTCTGCCCTCCAGCGACGGTCCGGAGCAAAGCCTTTCCAGCAGCAGGGCGCAGGTGAGGCTCTGCAAAACCCCACATTCAAAACATTGTTGCAGATGAGGGTAAATCGTGTTGTGCAAGTAGGTGATTGAATGTGGATGAGAATGTTGTTGGATGGAGATTCCCCTCAGCGCTGTGGAGCAGTCAATTATGCATGGTCTTCCCCTGATTGTGTGTGTGTGTGTGTGTGTGTGTGTGTGTGTGTGTGTGTGTGTGTGTGTGTGTGTGTGTGTGTGTGTGTGTGTGTGTGTGTGTGTGTGTGTGTGTGTGTGTGTGTGTGTGTGTGTGTGTGTGTGTGTGACACAATAGCAGAAATTCAAGCACTCAGACCGAAGTTCCCCCTCAGGCTTATTGATATGCTGTGGCGCATCTGTCTGACATTGCCCTAGAATTTCTGCTTTGCAATAGGTTTCACAGACCACAGTTTATTCTTTTTGCCTTAACCACCCTCACCCTTACTCACTTTTACTTTGAGGCACTCAAACAAACACTGATTCAAAATAATAATAAAAAAGTATTATGGCCTTCTCCTGCCTGGTTGACGATCAGAAATTGTGCCTATAAAACTCTGTTTTTCTTGTTTGGCGGCCAACTTGTCTTGTTAGTCCGTCTGTTCTGTCCTTTTGCGGCTTGGCAAGGCCATCTGTGCTCAAGAATGTGAAGGACATGAGGAGGACAGGCTTGCCTGAGTGCCACTGAATTTAGAGGCATGGTAGAGGCACACACTATTTTACATCTCTCCATCTCTGATGAACTATAAATGTTACTGTGCAGTGAGCACAATGCATGGTTGCAATGGAACCCCAAAAACATGTCCCCTTCTCCCCAGATTCTGTCACACGCTCACGCCCACACACACACACACACATATTCACACTCACACACACACACACACACACACACACACACACACACACACACACACACACTCGTGCTAGTGGGATTGGTGCTGACAGTCGGCGTGCCGTGCACTGCATCTAAGCGCTGGGGCTCAGGGGAGTGATTGTTATTCACAGCAGGGTTGTTTTATTGTTGGTAATGGCTGTCAATTATTGGAGCCCCGCTAGCTGCAGTTAACAGAATCATCTGAGTGATGATTTGGTTGCCCGTCCCCAAGCAGCCTCTCACTTGCTTTTGTGTGCTGCTGCCAGTACTGACATGCAAGCTCTTCCTGTGACTGACAGATGCAACAGTTAAGTCCAGTGTTGTTCTTTGGTGAGGTTCTCCCCCCCCCGCCCTAGTCGTTTGGAAAATAATGCACTGATTGAGAGGAATGGAGAGATTTTTATTTGAATTTCAAATTGTGTATTGTGTCGGAGAAGTCAAGCATTTTGTGGGTAATGGAAAAAAGAAGGGCATTTTGTTTCCAGCATGTTTCATTTGTTTCAGTTTGATTTGTTATTGAATATCCACACATACTACATGCTTTGTTCCTGTGTCTAGAGCAGGGGTGGGCAATTATTTTGGCGCAAGGGCCGCATAGGGTTTAGAAAGTTGACCAAAGGGCCGGATGTCGTAGGCAACTTGCTCATAATAAGAAATGGTGTACACCAACATAATTACATTATTGTCAGTTATGCCATTCCTGCTAATTGTATCTAGATGTAGACTTCAGTAATCTTAGGTCTTCAAGTTTTAGGTAGCCCATTTAAGAATTAGTGACCATATGAATCTGCATTTTCTTCTGGAAAGGCTCTGCGGGCCACATGAAATGGCTGAGCGGGCCGCATGTGGCCCCCGGGCCTGAGTTTGCCCACGTCTGGTCTAGAGCAATTGCAGATGGTTGTGAAGATGGAAGACTGTTATTGATCATCTCTCTTTCTTTAGGTGATCAGAGGGAGGGTGTGTAGTCAGAATAAGCCTGACACTTTCAACCAGCTGTGGACTATAGAAGAACAGGTATGCACACACGTGCACAACACGCACGCACACGCACGCACGCACGCACACACGCACGCACAACACACACACACACATTTGTCATTCATGCATCATTCCACCCAACTTCTCACTCTCCCATTGATATGATGATGTTGTTGTATACTGATGGAGATGTGTTTGTGTGTTTATTCACTTGTAGAAGAAGCTGGAGCAGCTCCTGTTGAAGTTTCCCCCTGAGGAGGTGGAGGCTAAGCGTTGGCAGAAGATCGCAGACGAACTGGGCAATCGCACAGCCAAACAGGTGCGATTTAGCAGCACGGCACGGCACATTGCCATCTTTGTCATTCACTCATCATAGCAACTGGACTCAGTTACAACAGAACTTTTTAGATCATGCTACGCTGTACCCTATGTTGCCCTCTGTCTGAAATGATCCTGGCCAAGGAGGCATTATGGTGGGATCATAGTAGTACTATTACAAATGGCCGTGCGTGCGCACACACACACACACACACCCACACCCACACACATAGACACACACAGACACACACACACACTTGTAATCCATGTGGGTTAAATCTGGGGCCAGAGTGCTGCTCTGCGTTGTAAAGTGAATGTTTTCCAAGCAGCTGAACAGCTGTACTCGTGACAATCTGCAAAGTGTTTGTTGTTTGCACTGAGATCTCTGATCAGGCCGCGGGACTCATGGCAGCTGTGTGTGGACTTTATTTTGTCCTGCAGGTCGCCAGCAGAGTTCAGAAGTATTTCATCAAACTGACAAAGGCCGGCATCCCTGTACCTGGGAGGACACCCAACCTATGCATGTACAGTAAGAAGGTAAATATTAGTGCTGTCTGGAACTGAAGAGTTCAGATGCAAAAAAACCCTAAGTGCCTTTTCAGAAAATAATATTGATTCATTTTTATTTAATACAAAGCTATCAAAATTGCATATTTGTTATTTTATTTATGTAATATAACTATTTATATGTATTATCAAGTACATGAATGTAAACCAAACCAACAACGGGGTTCTCTAAAAATATGGAAGTGCAGGTCTTCAGAAATGGAGTTAGGGGGTTTTGCATCTGAACTCTTCAACTTAAACCAGAAGATGGAGGGTACATTTACATACATTTTACATGTAAAGAACACCATATATTTGGTCACACTTTACTGTATGCCGACGTAATGCGTATGACATAAGGGTCATAATAGTGTCAAAGCGGTGTCATGACACAGTCATTGACGAGTCATAAACATGTCAGTCATAAATGTTATCTTTACCATAACCAAACGTCATTTTAATGACATTCATAAAATGTTTGACATTGATATAATGACTATGATGATGCATGAATGTATGTCATGCATATGACGCCTGCGTCAAGTTAAGTGTTACCATAGATTTTTTTGTATTAGAGAGTATATTAGGTGTCTGCGCGTGTTTTCTGCGCGTGTGCCCCGTGCATGTGCATGTGTGCCTACATTTGCATGTGCACATGCTTGTAAAGATGTGTGTCCAGTAGACTGATGGCACCTGCTTCTCCACATCTGCCGCTTCTTCCCCCAGGCCTCCAGCAAGAGACACCACCACCTGAACAAGCACCTGTACCGGCGCTCCACCTTCATGGCCTCCTACGAGCCGCCTGTCTACATGGATGACGAGGACGAGCGTTCCAGCTTCAACAGCCTGCAGGACCCGACGGCCGATGACTCAGTTAGTCTTTCTTTTTCTTTCTTTCTTTTTTTGCCCTGTTTGTCTCTCTTTCTCTCCCTCCCCTGTCTCTGTCTCTCTCCCTCCCCTGTCTCTGTCTCTCTCCCTCCCCCCATCTCTGTCTCTCTCCCTCCCCCCGTCTCTCTTTCTCGCTCGCTCTCTCTCTCTCTCTCTCTCTCTCTCTCTCCCTCCCTCTCTCCCTCCCCGCTTACACCCATGACCTCACACATAGTCCATGAGCCAGACCGCCGATCGCAATCGAAAGGGTGGGCAAAGTCTTGTTGGTATTTTAATATTGATATA
This sequence comes from Engraulis encrasicolus, assembly GCF_034702125.1. Taxonomy (NCBI): domain Eukaryota; kingdom Metazoa; phylum Chordata; class Actinopteri; order Clupeiformes; family Engraulidae; genus Engraulis; species Engraulis encrasicolus. Next base: position 19,036,517 of record NC_085872.1, on the reverse strand, counting down.
TATGTCTAGTTTATGAATTGGTATGATAACCTTTGCAGAACAGTAGCTTTATCATATTTATCATGCATTTCTTATTTGAACCATTTTACACTAAAAACGCCTAGGCTAATTTGCTAATATCTTGATTAATTGAAAGTAAAAATGACTGTGAGGTAAATATATTTATAGGAAAAGTTGTTCTACAAAATTCTTAGATAGTTTAAAGGGCACGTTACACAGATTTCCCACTTAATTTAGTTCAGGCCCCCATTTTCACTGACTTTTCATTAAAAAATTAGTGTTTATTTCCCAAGCGAGAAAATACTGGTAGATTGGGTACAAAAATACAACAATTTTCCCAGTTTATCATCTACATTACAATACAGGTGGGTTTTGTATTACAAGTTTTCTTGAAAGTTGTGTTTCATTATCCACACAAAGTGTAATGTACTTAAATGTGAGCTATTTTACATACACACCCAAATTTGATATGTAGACAAAGACCTATTGGATGAAGCAGAGACTGCACTCTTTACATAGACTAAGGATAAAGTCACTTTTTTTACCATGCTGTTGTTGAGAGTGTACTACACTATACAATCCAGTGGCATGCAAAGACATTTTGGGGGGCAGGTGCTCAAGGTGGGGATGGGGGGCATGTGGAACTTCCAGTTGCCTTGCCAGAGCAGGAGTGGGGAGCCGTTTTCATTCGAGGGCCACTTCAATTTTTATGAAGGGCTGTACTATGAACACAAACCAGGATTTCCCCCTGCAGTTAGGCCTATATTGAAGGTGGACACCTTCACAACATACCTCACCTTCACTAGGTCCCCTGAAAACATAACTTAATTGTATTGCAAATTAAATTTCTAACAGTTCTTTACAAAACATGTCATATTCCATGTGAAACGGCATAAGATTAAAATTACATCAGGGGCCGTAAACGGCCCTTGAGACATAAGTTAGAGTCCCCACCCTTCTATTATGCTATGTTAGATCAAGGTGAATTGTCACATGCTTTTGATCTCAAGAATCGTTACCATAGATGATCATGCCAATATGGACCACATTGTGACAAAAAAAGAAAAAAAAGGAACTTAAAAAAAGGCCTTTTTTCGTCCAGTACGGCAAAGGGGCTGTTGCTTTAGAACCACCAAGTCCGTTCCTAGATCTGTGCATGCCAATGATGCAATCACTTGTGTTTGGAAATAGTAAAAATAAAGTCCCAAATCAACAGACTGACCCGCTCTGCACTTAAAGTAGGAGGGGTGAGGGATCACCTCACCTTCAAAGCCTTCCGAGTCCAGAGAGCAGGCCAGTAATGGGGAATAACAGATTACATGTTTCACGATTACATTATTAAGAATAAAAAAATGATGAGTTGCATTCCCTTACAGTTGCTGCTTCAGTGTCTGGTAATGAAAGTACATTTACTATGTGAAAATAAGTGATGGTTTCTAGATTCACATGTTATGCTATTCTAAAATTTTGATCATTCCACACATTACCTAGCCTGGGAGTACCCATGCTGCCTTGCACGTTCTTTTCGAACTGCTAGACGATATAGTCTGGCGTTTGCCGCCAGACAACACATTACCAGAAACCCAGAGAAAACACATAATGTGCATGTGTGTTGGTGTGGCATTGGCTGTGTGTCTGTGCCTGACAGATGCAGTGGACAGCATGAGTCTGCTTGCATTTGTCTCCTTCTGCTCATTTATCTACCTTCATCTGGCTGTCCCTGCTGGTAACTCTTATAATATTGTCTTCGGCTGAGTTTCTCAAAAACACTTAAGTAGTAATAAGTAGTACTTAAGTACAGTATACTGACAAGGCGCCACCTCATACAAAAGTTCCATAGCCTCCAGGGATGGAAAGTAACTAATTACATTTACTCAAATTATTGTAATTGAGTACTTTGATGAGTAACTGAGTCCAAAGTAGTTATTAAAATAGGTGATTTTACTTCTACTCAAATTACAGTTTGGCCAAAGTATTTTACTTACATTTGAATCTACCTTGAGGTCTGAGTAAATTCTGAGGTAGGCAAAATTGAAATAAAGGGGAAAATCTGTCAGACATGAAGGGAAATTGTGTGTTTTTACCATTTAACCTAAATTATATATTTTGGACTAATCTATTGGATGACTATCTAGGGCCCGCCGGCCCCATACCATTAGTCCGACAGCCCACAGACGGTACACAATAGAGTTGCAAGTAACTGGCTGGGAATAGTAGAGCACACACCAAGGACTCAAGCTGAGGGAGTACCAGCGCAGCCTGAAAACAGTTGTTTTAAAATATATACAAGAATTATTGTTTATTAACAAAATTATTCATGAATTTAATCTCACAACTGGCAATTAAATGAAATCCACCAGACTATTTCCTTTGATAGGCTTCCCAGTCTTTGCAATTTAAGGCCCACGACCCAAACGCAATGAAATCCACACCCTTAAGTTCAGAGTAATGGGCTGTTGTATGAATGGGCTGACCCTAGCCCTGCAACTTTGCCACACCAGCACACACAGAATTTTGTTGTCACGATCGCCAGGTTATTGGAAGATGACTTGTGCAGAGATAGCTAGAGGTCACGAAGGGTGCTATTGAAGGAAAGCGATATAAAAGCAAACTGAAGGTAACTTTTACTCAAATCACATTTTTATTAAGTATTTTTTTTTACTTTTACTTAAGTAGATTTTGAAAGATGTAATTTTACTTTTACTTAATTACATGTTTTAGTATTCTTTCCACCCCTGATAGCCTCCTACTGGAAATGGGCCTGGCGACAGATTGGAAGATAATTACTCTCTACCATGTTGTTAGATGGTCAGCTTAGGTCCCGTGAAATGCGGAACTAAGGGGCGGGACTTACCAAGCTCTATTACCATTTTGGTGACAATAATGACACCAAATAATGACAACATCTGTTATAATAGAGGGACTGCGTTATGGCGTTAAAGGCGGCCGGGGTACACCACATGACAGTCGGAGTACACCACATGATGGTTTTCTTGAACTACTTTGTACCCAGTGTGAGTACCACCAAGCCATGAAGTTATGTGATAGGGTATACAGTATCTTTACTTGAAATACTATTTTTCTAATGTAAGGGGGAAGAGGCTAGGGCTACAATAGAAAAGTAAATACAAAAATAATCATAAAAACACAAAAGGATGTGCAGGTCGTGGAAAGCTCAGCCTTAAAGCTCACGATGAGTTCAGAGCTCTTTCAAACAGTTTTTTCATGAGCTGGGACGGGACTGGGAACTGTCCATGGACCTATTCGTGAAGCATTTAGGTGCCAACTCTACATAGCATCGACAAATACGTAGAACATAAATACAGCCCGCTACCAGCTTTTCTGCACTCAGCATGGAGAGTGTGAATCAAGCCAATTTCCACCATGTGATGACTAGTAGTAGTAGTAGTAGTAGTAGTGTGAGGACTACCTCCTCATGCAAACTATGTGTGCCAACTATCAGTCTGGCATCTGGAAAGCAAGTCTTCAGCAGCATCCACAAATCCCAAGCCCACTTGACCATGTCTGGGCCAACGATGAAAATGTCCATCTCACTATACAGTGGATGTGGGGATATTCAGCCCCTGAGGCAGTGTTACAACTGATGTCTTGCAAGTACAGCCATCAATGTAAACTGCTGGATTGCCAATGTCTGAGAAGTAGCTGGAAATGCTGCACAACCTTCTGAAAACTTCAAACATGTGTATATCAGCATGAAGAGGATAATCATGGTGACATATTTACAGATATTTACTAGACTGAGTCAGATCCTGAGGACTGAAATAATGCTCTTTATTTATTCTTGCAGTTGCAGGAAAAGTTAAGAAAAAAAAGATTTCATATGTTGTCATTTTTATCACATTTTGTCAATCACATATTGCTTTGGTGATTATATTCGGTCAATTGGTATGGTCTAACAACCTCTTTAGGGTCTTGATTGAATGGAAAGCATCCCTGAGGAAATGTAGGCACCCTGTGTGGTCAACAAACTGCATAATAGCAAAAAACAATACAGTTTTCACATTTCCGTTTTACTGGTCCACCATTTCAATGCATGATCTTTCACTAACTACCTGTTTGCAATGGTTATCATGCCATGTTAATGTACAGTATGGTTATCACATGTTAGTATGTGTTTGTTCATTATGTTTTTTGTTTTTGTTTTACTGTTGGGGGAAATGTAATAATAATAAGCTTAATAAAAACAAAAACGAATTTCATATTTTATCACATTTTGTCATTCACATATTGCTGAGGTGATTCTATTAGCCTATTAGTGTGGTCTAACAACTCCTGTAGGGTCCTGATAGAAGGGAAAGCATCCCTGGGGTCATTTAAGCACCCTGTGTGGTCAACAAACTACATAATAACAAAGAACCACAATACCGATTTTTCACATTTCCATTTTACTGGTCCACCATTTCAACACATGATAACTACCAAAAAGCTACCTGTTTGCAATGGTTATCATGCCAAACTGTTAACTTGAGATGTCCAAGAAGTCAAAAAAACAGATTAGAACTTGCCCACCCGTTCGATTGCGAGAGGTCAATTTTTGGCTTCTGGCTCAAGGCCTAACACACACACACACACACACACACGTGCACAGGCTGTCAGAGCAGTGCTCGCAGGGCAGGATGCTGGGATTCTGTAGGACCAAATTAGTCCCATGGAGCCCTCTGTTGTTCAATTCTCACACCTGCAGTCTTTTAACACCAAACCACTTAAGTGCACCCTATGACTAGACCTGTATTATAGGATGGTGTTGATGGACCTGCCAATGTCTGACAGTTATGAGGCTGCTTTGAATGCATTTGGAAAAAAATGTATAGGTCATAGGTTCTGTTGTAGGTCAAGGGGTTTAGGATCAAGGATATGCCCTTTGCTCTTTTTCGCTTTATAAATTCAGCTGCTTTTGAGGTGTGTGTGTGTGTATTTTTCAAACAACAAACTCGAAACCTGCAGTCGAGAAGATGAAAGAGGTCACTTCCTGGGTTCACCAGTGTTTTAACCCCTGACACGGGGTCACCGGGTGACGTAACCCAGGTCACGTGTTATTTTGTTTATATTAATTCTCGACCTGCTTGATCCGTAAGATGAATATTCATGTGTTGAAAGCACCGCCTCTGGCGGTGAGGAGCAACGAAATAGAACTTAACATTTTGGTATGGCTTGTGATGTTTCCCCAATAATAACAGCTTGTTCATGGTAAGTAGTAGAGCAAAAATGTGTTGCATTTCTGCTGCCTAGTACCGGTCTCTGACTGGGCAGTTCTGATTATTATATTTATTTATTTAATTATGGGTCCTTTGATGAGGTGTCTCAGAAGGCGCATTCCTTTGCTCCTTTTTAGTGACTGTCAGAACTAATTGGATTGTGTCTGTTAGTGTGTATTTGTGTGTGTGTGTGTGTGTGTGTGTGTCTGTCTCTGTCTGTCTGTCTGTGTGTCTCCGTGTCTCCATCCGGTGGCTGTTGACATTTCCCTCCAGAGCCTTTCATGTGTACTGCGTGTCCTTTTGAGGTAGGCTGGGTCACTGTGCCCCACTGAGAACACAGGGAAGCACGCCGCCTTTGGAGCGCTGCCTTTTACCACCACACTGCACACAGCTCTAATGCAAGACCCAAACCGCAATGCTCCTCCTCACAAGCTGTGTGTGTATGTGCGTGTGTGTGTGACATGGTATTAAAAGGAGAATACATTTTTGAGCTGTTTTGGCAATGTGGTGTTGCGCTGATTGTATGTTTGTCTTTTTTTTTGTTTTTTTAGGGTTTTTTTTTTTTACATTTGTCATTTGCTTTGTCGTAAATGTGACCAGGATGCAGTTCTTGACTGTGTGTGTGTGTGTGTGTGTGTGTGTGTGTGTGTGTGTGTGTGTGTGTGTGTGTGTAGGATGAGGACAGCATGCCGCTGGAGTGCCGGCACCTGCCCGAGTATAAAGAGCTGCTGGAGTTGAAGTGTCTAAAGAAGCAGAAGCTGCAGGAGATCCAGATGGAGACTTCCACCATGCAGCACGCTGGCTACAAGGTGAGCAGCAGCCCAACGCCACACCTGCATCAAGAAAAGGCACTGCCGTACCTGTATGATACAGGGCCAAAACTGTTTCAGCCAGCGTTGCTTCTAGTCAGGCCAAAACTGTTTTTAAAAAAACCTCAATCCCACTGGACTGAACAAACTACAGTTACTGTGAACCGTGTCGTACCCGTAGGTCATTGCATATTGTTTACTGAAGTTCAACTTCTTTTTACGCCCTCAGTGCCAAGATCATTACCGCTGTACATCACACTTGCTCTTCCATACGAAGTCCATTACTTAGGCCATTGTTGCCCCTTTTGCCATCTGCAGTCTGTTTCTACAGTACTGTAACAGTACTGAAATGCCCCAACACAGCCAGTGTCTTTAACATGTGGCACATGCATGCACCTGACACTTGATTAGAACCATTTTAAAAGGGGAGCATTTTATAGCTGTTGTTTTGTACTTTACTGAGTCAGTTTAATATAAACATGTTCCCAATTCACAGGCCACATAACTGTTTTGTTAATGTCCTACCATAAATATGAGTCATGTAAATGTAAGATCAAGCTTGCTTGACTGAGTGCCATCCATGTTGTCTGCTAGTGTGATGTGTGTGGCATGGACCCCATCCAGGGCGTGCGGTGGCACTGCCAGGATTGCCCACCAAACTCTGCCGTGGACTTCTGTGGCAACTGTTTCGACTGGTAAGGATACCTTAACTACTTCCTCTCCACACCTACATATGTGGAAGCGCATCTGCCTCACTGCCATCTTTTCAAGACTTGTCGCCCTCACGAACGATGTCCACGATGTGCATGGATACACGCATGTACTATGCATGCACTGAGCAGTACAATATAGGTTGTGTCTCAAATGACACTTTTGTCAGTGCACAGTGCACTGAGGTATTTAGTGCATAGTGTTATGGAAAAATTTGAGCACTGTGCCCTCGCTGGAAGTGACGTCTGAGCATGGCATTAGCTCGCCAAAATATGAGTTGGCTACTGTTTACAATGCACAGCGTCTGGTGCTTGTATTTCCATGACCTTCACCCCAAAGGACAACAATCACACATACAATACTTTGGTTGGCATGAAAAGGTTGGTGTCCCATCAACATTACTTACAGAATTAGGAGACTGTTGACCAAACTCTTCTACTGAACTGAATGCCACATTTCCTCCGTGTCATTGTCAACATGGCCGCCGTTTAGTGCGTGCAGTGTCCATCATTCAAGCACTGCATTTTCCCGCCATTGTTAGGGGATCATCCTGGCACTTTCAGTGCACTGGCTCAACTGAAATTTTCAGCTTGAGCGCTCTAGGCACTGAAAAACAGTGCCCGAAGTGCACAAGTGCGGCATTTGAGACACGGCCATAGTTTCTAGGCTCCGGAAAAATCAATAACTCCTCCCACTTTGTCGGGAAGCAAACAATTTGTAGCAAACCGGGGGGTGAACCATGCCGTTTGGGAAATGTTAATTGTTATGCTCTTGGTCACACCATGTCTCGAAGAGATTTGAAAGTCAATTATAATCAGGCAATGATGAACATCCATAGAATGAATGTAGGCTCTGCAGCACCACATCCATGTCTAATATGCCCTTGAACAAGGCACTTCACCCCATTGTGCTTCACTGTAATCAACACCCTGTACTTCAGATGAGTGCCTTAGTGTAATGAAATCCATTCAACACGTCTTCATACTTTCCTATGAAAAAATATTAGACGCTTTTTAAGATGGCGCCAATACACTTTTTGGTGCAATTTACAAGCTCTCCTAGTGCTGAAAATAAGTATGTGAACCTGGACACAGGAGTGCTGTGGCTCTGCGTCCCACTACTGTTATCTCTCCTCAGCCTGGCACCTGTGATTCTCCTTCAGCCCTCCTCTCTCTCTTCCTCCAATTAAGTCATCAGCTATGCATCCACCACAGACATCTCCGCACCCAAAGGAAACCACTAGGGCAACAACAGCGATGTCTCTCTCTAAAGCTGGTGTAAATGAGGCATGCTGTTCTTGTTTTTGTTTTTTTGTTGTTGTTGCCTCTGCAAGGAGTTGGCTTGCCAATATTGGCTTTTCGTACCCCTGCATTAAGCATCCAGAGGAATGAATAAACCGAGCCTTTCGACTCTCAATAACGATCACATCTTGGTGTATGTATGTAATTTACTTGTATAGGTTAAGTTACCATTACCATGCTGACTTCTAATTTCTCTCCGTCTGTCTCTTCTCTCTGTGTACCCCCTCGCCTCTTCCCTCCTGCCCACCTCAGCGTGTTCAAAACGGAGACCCACAAGCCGGACCACCGTTTGGAGCCGGTCTACCAGGCCGAGACCTTCCTGGACAGAGACTACTGCCTGCCGCACAACACCGGGTACAGCTACTTGGACCCCAACTACTTCCCCGCCAACAGATGACAGCAGCCGGGCCAAAGCAGCAGTGCATCCAGGGCTTGGCAGCAGCGGTGGCCCTCGTCAGGGCTTTCTGTGCATGGCTCCATCCTCCTCCAACTCCAACGCTTAGTCTGATGGGGCAGGTGGGGCAGCAGTCACAGCAGGGTGGGGGAGGAGGAGCGCAGACGGGTGACAACAGCCCTCCTCCACCACACCCACCCCCATCCCCCTCAGCCTCCCAAAATACAACCCGACTCCTCCCCCCCCTCTCCTACTTTGACATAAGGGTTAATGTGCTGCCCGACAGCCAGGGGTGGTGGGGTGGGGTTTCGCGCACCTTGGCACAGCCGTTGTCATGAGTTACCAGGTCACTTACACCTACACACTATTTAAGAAATGAAAAGAAAAGGAAAATAGGACGATTTTAGAGACGAGAAGAAGAGAGAGGCACAGCCACATTCCCCTGCGAATCGCCTGAGATATTAGTTGGTACCCTCTATCTTCCCACTTCCCCATCCCTACCCCAGTCCCACTTGTGCTTGTTTTTCAGCTGGTGAAGTGCTGGTGAAGCTCCATTCGGTTAAGTCTGTTTTGGGCCCAGTAGGCCACCGTACTGTACCTGTACCTATGCCTATGCCTCAGTGTGGAAGGCGGTTCAGGGGGAGGGTCCTGGGCTCCCTAACCAGAGTGCAAATGGTGTAGCTAGATGTCTGTAGTTGAATATTTATAACTGACGCTTTCTCTGTGTGAGCTCTATCTCTCTCGTTATGAGTTAGAAAAAAAATGAAAACTCATGAAGAAGAAAAAAAAAAACAATGGCCAGAAACTTGGTGCTGAGACTGTTGTCTTTGATTCATACCAGGTCTTTTACCTAATCACTTGGGGGGGGTCTACTAACATTATGGAATCGTTCCTCAGATGAAATGCCCATCCTTTGGGCCTCGGGACTGTCTGGCACCCTCACCAGTGGCTGCTAGAGTCACTAAAAAGCTGCTCTTCTTTTTTTTTCGTTTCTTTTTAAAAAAAATGTTTTTCCCACCTGGGGTCCTCTTTTATAACACGCATGTGTTCTTAAATAATTTACTTTTTAATCCAATCAGTCCCTTCTCTGAAATGTTTTTAGTTCCCACTACAGCACTACAGCATGGAGGCATAAGCTTGCAGGAGAAAGCTCGTGAGTACAGTATATTTGAGTTTCTATTGATGAATCTGATAAAAAGATTTTTTTTTTTGACTATTATTCTATTTTTTTTTCTCAGTGTGTACTGTTATCGACCATGTGGAGTATAATAAATATATGGTGAAAATAGCCATCGATCGTCGCTGTGTGCCATGATTTTTTTTTTTTTTTCGTTTTTAATTTCGTCGGAAGAGTACACCTCTAAATGTGGACACTGGTGGTCAGGACAACACAGTCAGTAGCGACCACTTCCATACAGACCAGCCCTCTAACCCCCACCCCACCCCACCCCCAATCACGATTCTAGATCATTTTCAGTTCGCAGCAATTCTCCTCACGCTCCATTGAGAAGATTGTATTTTTTTTAACCTATTCAAAAAAATGAAAATAAAAAAATGAATTTAAACTGAAGGTGGAGGTAGTTGCCACCAACAGTGGTACACCCACATTATTTTGTACACATAGATTTTGTTGTGCTCCAAGTAGGCCATTTTGTATGGAATTTTATTTTTGTCCCCTTTCCTTGTACCTTCACCACCCTGCTTCAGTATCTGTGTATAACAGTCTGTTATTAAATGATGTAAATCTGTTAGGAGAACTGTGGAAATAAAGGTATGTGAAAAGTCTTTCTGTACCCATTGACTCTTGAGCTTTTTATTAATTTCCAACATGTTTGTAAAATATTTGTGAAATGTAAATAATGGCTAATTCAAATATATTTTAGGGAGTAAGATTTTTGTGTGCTTAACTCAACATGTTAATCATGGAAAATGGCAAAACAATACTGGACCGTAAAAGTCACATTTATTAAGTCTTTCTGTACATGTTTCCTGTGGGAAGTTGTTGCAAGTCAGACACTGATGCACACGATAGTAATGTCCAACACCACCTTGCTGCTTTGGACAAAACTGAAAAGTGGCTCAATGGCTTTTAGTGCTGGCAAACATTTGAAGTGATTAATATTAATTAATCTGACTCCTGTGAAACAAAGTGTATTCAGAGTGCCATTTTATCGTCAAGTGACCATTTCTAAAACTAAACCTTCTCATGAACTTGGAATTAATCCCAAATTCTCAGACCCTTCATAACTAGAAGTGAACCCCCCCTCTGTGATTTTTGTGGCCATCTCTTATCAATTAAGCATATTCTATTTTGCTCTGCTCTTAGAAGGAAAATACAACAGTTTTTTTTAAAGAAGACACTATGTTTGCTATTTTTTAATAAGGTCCCATCTTTAAAGGTTTTAAACTTTTTAAAATGTATCGATGTGACTAAACTTTTTTAATGTATTTATTCAATTTATATCTCAGTTCATTTTTAATGTGAAGTATATTTGATTACCTGTACTGGCCATGAAATAGCCCCAGTTGCATATTTGTCCATAAATGTAAAACAGACAAACAAATCAAACCCCTCATAAGTAGTCTTAACTGGTTGTAAATTGCTCATAGAGGATGACATGGTTAGGGGATGAAGACGTGCCAATGTTCGGGGAGTGAAATAACCTGGCTTTCATTATGAGCAGCATTACTGTTGAATGTCACAGTTGGCAGAGAAACGTACACCATTTGGCTGCCTAAATTTGTGAAGGAGTTGAAGGAGAGGATTGTGCACATTCCAGGGAAAGGTGCAGGACGAAGGTCAACTCGTGAAAAAATAAAACAAAACAAAAAGGATTCTAAGTGTGCAGACTCCTCATTCTGAAAACTAAATTTGTGAAGGAAACATTTACTTTTGATTCTCTTTCAATATGTGTATTCTATTGTTTTGCGCACTGCATTTTTAATGAGTAAGTTATTTGTCGTCGTGAAAGACAGTAATAGTCATATAATCAGAATGTTGCTGTGCGACAGACACCTAAGATTCACTCCTCTATACTTCACTAGGTTCAGTCATTTACACACAGCTGTCTTTTTTTAAGTAGTTATTGGAAGATTGTGGTATGGGACACCTAGTGATGCCATCTACTTCTTGACCATGGGGCCTGAAATTGCAAAAAAAAAATGAATGGAAGTGAACGAGGCGTGTCATGATGGATTTGTGGTGCATAGGTGGCTTTTAAAGGTTTGCGTCGGAAAATCACTAATTTCAAGCCCAGCAATTATTTTTTTGACTCCCTATGAGGCGACAGGAAGGGATGGAGACTTGGGTACGTCTTAGGATGCCTGGACACAGAGAGGCTATTTAAGAGGGACTTTGGATATGGGTGTTGCTGATGCCTGAGCTGTGGTCAATGCAACTGGTGGGATATGCCTCTTAGTTCCTGGCTCCGCTTTGTTCTTAATCTTCATTCAGTGAAGCAACCAGTAGATGTCAGGAGCAGACAGGATTTTGTTCCAAGCGCTGTAAGTCCACCAGAGCATTGTGCATGCATTGTAGACTACATGCTGGGATTAATTAACTTAGTCTCCAATCGATGCTCACTCAGTGTGTTCATGGTGTTGCATATCAGATTGTTTCAGTGAGTTAAGACATCACACTAAACCCCAGCTAAAATTGTGTGTAATGATTGAAAAATGGTGGCTGCAACAATGCATTTACTGAAATTAAAAAAAGAAATATCCTGAGAACCCTTCTGATTGTAAACACTGTCTTTTCCAAGCACATGACATTGAGAAATATGGGCTCCATGTGGTGTTAATTCGTACTCTTCACAGACCGATCGGCCAGCTAACGCTGTGATCGCAGGCATCCTGTAGAGACATCACGACACTTCCACCTCCCCCTCTCCATACGAGGTGCTAAAATACAACCTACACACTGTATGATCTCCTGCATTGACTCTCTAAACCGATGTCATATTATTATATAGACTACAGTTTCACAGGCAAAAACAACTTCAGGCATTGCATGTTTTTCCAATTTTTCTCTTTATTTATTTTTTTGTCTTAAAACACACAAAGGCGAGCAGGCCGGCTGATTTGTCACAGAGCTGGTATTTGCATGCTTGACAGTATGTAAAGCATCAGAGGACAGGACAGGTGTGGTGTGCGAGGACGGATACAGACAGGCGATGTACACCCCCAGGCCATTGGATGTTTTTTTGGGGGAAGTAACAATAGCAACACCCCTCCTTCCTCTGCACTTGACATCTGAACTTAGCTGTAGCAACAGTAATGGTTTCTATTTCTCCATGGCAGCTATGTACAAATATATAGCGAGAGAGCGAGTGAGAGAGAGAGAGAGAGAGAGAGGGAGGGGCAGATGTATTGCAGAGAGAAACAAAAGTGTTAAGTATTTGAGATTTTTTTTCTTCACTGCTGGGACATATTGGTGATATGGCTTAGGCAGCAAGAACAGCACAGAACAGGAGACAAGAGTCTGGTGTGTGTGTGTGTGTGTGTGTGTGTGTGTGTGTGTGTGTGTGTGTGTGTGTGTGTGTGTGTGTGTGTGTGTGTGTGTGTGTGTGTGTGTGTGTGTGTGTGTGTGTGTGTGTGTGTGTGCGTACACTCGAATGTGTTTGCACGTGTATGTGTGTGTGTGCTGGTGGTTCTCTCAAAAGATGTTGCTGGAGTTGTGTGTGTGCCTTGATGTTACATGGCGTGTGAGCTCCTCCGATGAAGAACTTGAGCATCTGCTCCACTTGGGGGCACCAGTGCAACTGTGGTCCTCCCTCCAGGAGCAGAGTGCCTCCCTCCCTCCGCCTGCCTGGCCTCCTCTAGCAGCTGTCCAGTACCCTGCAGATCTGCTCAAACACCTCGTCAGGGGGCCTCTCCGCATCAATCTGCAGTGCACACACGCAATTTAGTACATTACACGCGCATTTTACTTCTTTATTTGTGGACACATATTTTTCAAATTGATCACGCCAGACAAATTTAGCAATTACAAAGTTTCTCAGACACGCTTTCGCACGCACGCACGCACGCACACACACACATACACACACGCGCGCACACACACACACACACACACACACACACACACACACACACACACACACACACACACACACACACACACACACACACACACACACACACACAGCTGTAATGTGGTTCAGAGTTTCGACACACTGAAGAAAATTGCATGTTAGGAAAGAATACAAATGGGAGTCATAGCCTACCGTGGAAAAATGAAATTGCATGACTGTTCCACCATTTTGGGAAGGAAGATTTATGGGTATTGAGATGTAGGCTACTGTGTGCAGAACTGGAAGACTACATAACACGAGTAAAATCAAATACACCACTGCCTCTGGGCACATTAGTATGATTCACCACTATTGCAAAGTATGGATTTGGGACTCATTCAAAGACACTTAAAATGCAAAGCAGCCCATCATATCAAATGGATTTGCAGAGGGTGATTTTTAAAGAAACATCCGTGTCCTACATTTTGCAAGCTCTTTTAAAGATTTTTTTTGGCCTTTATCGACTTAATTTGATAGGATAGTGTGAGAGGTGGACAGAAAGCGAATTGGGACAGAGATGGGGAGGGGTCGGCAAAGGACCCGGGAATCTGGGAATCGAACCCTGGTCAGCCGCATGACAGGCGAGTGTCCTACTGGTGGGCCACAGCAGGGCCGTTGCAAGCTCTTTTAATGTGTTTACATTTTAAGAGGCCCAAAACTGCAACATGACAGAAAAAAAACAGTGTAAATACGCTGTGGTGCCACACTGCTATAGGGCTACATCCCACCTTGTGCAGCAGTTCTTTATGTTTGTAGTGAGACACCACCGGCCGGCTGCAGCTGCAGAAGCTCTCCACCCTCTTCTGGACGTCCTGGCCCGCATCTCGGCCGACCCGCGAGCGCAGCGCTGTCCTGGCACGCTGCTGCAGCCGACCGGTCAGTGTGTCGGCCGAACACTCCAGCAGGAGCACCACACTGGGCTGGCCCATCTGAAGGGGGGAGCAGCGATGAGGAGAGAGAGGTTTAAAATGTCCTTTATTGGACCAAATGTCAAATTATTACAGAGCCGCCAGTACATCATTTTTTCCAAGCGGAGAAAAACAAATGACAAAAAAACACAGTTCCCTCCTCACCCTCAACACAGACTTCTCATCCTCATCCACCTCACAAAGCATTCCACTTAGTCCCCAAATTCCCAAAAAAAGACTGCATCATTCACTAACTTGCAATAGGCGAATAGGAGAGAGAGAGGAGAGGATGAGAGGAGGGGTAAGTCGGCAGAGAGGCCCGCAGGAACTTGAGGAGGAGACAAGTGCAGGAAGGAACGGTGGTGAGGAGGGAAAGGAGAGATCAAGAGAGGTCAGGTGGCCGTCTTGGGAATGTGTAGCAGGAAGGGAGGACGCAGTGGTAAACAGAGGAAGGAGGAAAGCAGGTGAAGAGAGGGCAAGAATATGGAGGACAGGCCTCTCCTGAAGGGACTCCACAAAGTGCATAAGGCGTATTAAAGGAACAGTCCACCCTTTTTTGATTTTCACGTATTTGCTGTATTTCCAAACATTATTCATGAATTTGCATATACATTTTCTTCACAGTGTTTTCAGTACTTAGATTCACTGGATCAGAATTATTAGCCTAGCTTCGCATAATCACTGAGGGGGAAAGGAGAGATCAAGAGAGGTCAGGTGGGAGTCTTGGAAATGAGGGAAGGGAGGACGCAGTTGTTAACAGAGGAAGGAGGAAAGCAGGTGAGGAGAGGGCAAGGGTGTGTAGGACGGGCCTTTCCTGAAGGGACTCCAGAGAGTGCATAAGACTTATGAAGCTAAGACAGTCATTTCCAGCTGCTAATCTGTTTCCTACAGATAACAGCCTGCCATTTTAAAATAATTAAGTTTGATGATTTCAGCGATTACGCTACCATAGCAGCTCCAACCATTAAGTTTCTTCTTCACACCTGCCTGACCATACAGCTGAAGGAAGTTAAACTTCTGAGCATCAAACGCTGGATGCAAAAAGGAAAACGTGCTTCATCATATTTGTTTCTTAAGCGGTTTAATATTCTGTCTTCTTGTAATTGGCAAATCAATTTTTAATGTCTAATCATTAGGTGATACTTAGGCTCCCCCTCTAACACGTGAAAGCGTTTGTTTGTACAGCCCCTGTAGACATCTCCCCTGCTCCGGCACATGCACTAATTAGCAAGCCAGGCTGCTGG
>NC_085872.1:18983362-19015862 GCF_034702125.1 Engraulis encrasicolus | reverse complement strand
CTAAGACATCTGTTGGTTTCCTGGCTGTCATCACTTCCACTGTGACGGCTACATCATCTTCCTGACTGGCAATCAACCTGTTATGCAGACTCCTGCTGTGAGACTACCATCAGATGAAGTGGTTTTAGCACAATACTCCTAGAATCCTGATTCCCCGCAAGAGTTTGTTTTCTCAGCAGCATCCACTAGCCCCTTAAGACGCGGCTTTATACATTTGTTGTTACCAGTATGGTAATGACCAAGTCGTGGCGCATTACTAAAGGCCCTGTGTTGTGTCATAGTATTGTAGTGCTATGGTAGTTACATTTCAATGACTATTACAGCATGCCACTGGAGGTACGGCGCGCATTAAGGGGCTACACGACAAAACTGAGCTGTGAGAGCAGTGGAGGTCCCGCCGCTTTAGTTCTGGCACCTGGCGGACTTTTGACGCATTTGTTGACATTCAGCTGGTGATCGGACGACACAGAAAAAGTTTACTTGATATTGAAAATTAAATAATTTTCGTGATACGCATATTGCAACGTTTGATATCGCGATCTCGATACATTTTCGATATATCGTGCAGCCTTGGTCTGAACCAAATGACTCTCCTAAATCTGGGGCTGCAGCTTGAATCACTGAGTCAATCAATCATCAATCAATCATCCAGAACTCCTCTCAAAGTTGGCGTGCTTTCAGTTGGCTCCAGGACCGTGTACTAAACTGGATAGAGTCCTATCTATTAAATAGGGCCCAATGTGTTAAGATAAATGATAAAATATCTTCCTTAAAAGCATGCTCTATGGGGGTGCCACAAGGTTCCATATTGGGACCTTTGTTGTTCAGCACTTACATAAATGATCTTCCATCTGTATGTGAGGGTGTGGAGATACTGATGTATGCTGACGACACTGTATTATTTACACACGGCAAAGATCCAGTACAGGTGGCCAGCAAATTGACTCAAACACTAACTAAGGTCTCAATGTGGTTAAAAACCTCCTGTCTCACACTAAATACCAACAAAACGGTCACAATGTATTTTCACAATAGATTTAAACTAAATGTTGTTCCAGACATACAGTGCCCTCCATAATTATTGGCACCCCTAGTTGAGATGTGTTAAAAGCCTTAAAATAAATTCAGTGTTTATTGCAGAAGAATACTGTCACACTGAAAATTGTAGGAAAATGTAGCCTTCAACTCAAATGAATTGTAGGAAAATAAAAAAAATCCCTGACTAAAAAATAATTATTTTTCATTAAATCACCTGTTCCACAATTATTGGCACCCTTAACAATTCCCAGGAAATAAATATAATTGAAGCATTTATGTCATTTCTACAGTAGTTTACAAAGTTTACCAGAGTATGTAGGAACATTTAATTAGTAATTCATCACTTCCTGTTTCCCTGGGGTATAACTATGACGTGACACCGAGGCCATTTCTCTTATCCACTCTTAAACATGGGAAAGACAAAGGAACACAGCATACAAGTGAGGCAGATGTGCGTCGACCTTCACATGTCAGGCAGAGGCTACAAGAAGATTGCCACTCAACTGCAGCTGCCCATATCTACTGTGAGAGGAATAATTAAGAAGTTCAAAACAACTGGAACAGTGGTAAACAAGCCTGGACGAGGACCCAAGTTTATTTTGCCACCACGCACAGTGAGGAGGATGGTAAGAGAAATCAAAATATCTCCAAAGCTCACTGTTACAGAATTACAACAAATGGTAGCATCCTGGGGTCACAAAGTCTCCAAATCAACCATCAGGCGCTGTCTACACGCCAACAAGCTGTTTGGGAGGCATGCACGGAGAAAACCTTTCCTCACCCACAATCATAAACGCAAACGTCTGGAGTTCGCCCAGCGGTATTGGGGCTTCAACTGGGACCGTGTGCTTTGGTCAGATGAGACCAAGATTGAGCTTTTTGGCAACAAACACTCTAAGTGGGTCTGGCGTGCCACGAAAGATGCGCATGCTGAAAAGCACCTCATACCCACTGTGAAGTATGGGGGTGGGTCAGTGATGCTGTGGGGCTGTTTCGCTTCCAAAGGCCCTGGGAAGCTTGTTAGGGTGCATGGCATCATGAATGCTTTGAAATACCAGGACATTTTAAATCAAAATCTGTTGCCCTCTGCCAAAAAGCTGAAGATGGGTCGTCACTGGGTATTTCAGCAAGACAATGACCCTAAACATATGGCCAAATCTACACAGAAATGGTTAACCAGACACAAAATCAAGCTCCTCCCATGGCCATCTCAGTCCCCAGACCTCAACCCCATTGAGAACCTGTGGGGTGAGCTGAAGAGGAGAGTACAGAGGAGAGGACCCAGGTCTCTGGATGATTTAGAGAGATTCTGCAAAGAGGAATGGCTGAAGATCCCTCTTTCTGTCTTTTCCCATCTTGTGAAACATTATAGGAGAAGATTAGGTGCTGTTTTGTTGGCAAAAGGGGGTTGTACAAAATATTAACAACAGGGGTGCTAATAATTGTGACACACATTATTTGATGTCAAATAATTATTTCTTTATGTGGGATTTTTTCCCCACTGAATAAATGCACTTGTATTGAAGGTTGGATTTTTCTCTTTTTTTCCATTAAGGTCCCATATTATTAAGAGAAAAATAATAATAATTGGAAGCTAAAAAACACATCTCAACCAGGGGTGCCAATAATAATGGAGGGCACTGTATATGTTGATGGAACAAAGCTAAATAATGTTGATGAGTTTAAATATTTAGGTGTGACCTTAGATTCTACTCTTAGTTTTAAGAAACACATTAAAAAGCTGGGTAATACTGTAAAGTATAGCATATCAAATTTTAGACATATCCGTAACTCTCTGAGTATTGATGCTGCTGTGACTTATGTCAATGCTATGATTATCCCACCTGCATTATTGTTTATCAAGCTGGTCCCAGGCCAACAAGACTGTCTTAAAATCCATTGATTCACTATACAAGCAGGCCTTGAAGGTCCTAGATAGAAGATCTTTTCAGTACCACCATTGTCCTATACTGAGCAAGTATAATATGCTCAGCCTTGAAAACATCATACAATTTTCTGATCTGCGGCTAATCCATAAAATTATTCACAATGCAGCACCCCCACCCCTAAGAACATTTGTTCAACCCTGCTCTGAATTGATGAGCAGAACGTCAAGATCCACCATTAGGGGTGATTGTAGTCTCCCAATCCGACGAACTGCTTTTGCTCAGTCAGCCTTCTCCTTCAAGGCAACCAAAACATGGAATAGTCTACCCAGTAACCTAAAAAGTATTACTGATTATCAGGCCTTCTCAAGGGGTGTGAAAAAATGGATATTAACCAACCAGTCTTGTCAACATTAATCATATGTTTTTAAAATATGACTCACACTGTATGCCATTTTAGTGTGTGTGTGTGTGTGTGTGTGTGTGTGTGTGTGTGTGTGTGTGTGTGTGTGTGTGTGTGTGTGTGTGTGTGTGTGTGTGTGTGTGTGTGTGTGTGTGTGTGTGTGTGTGTGTGTGTGTGTTTGACCTATGGCCTATGGATGTGCTTACTTGTTTATATCTTGTCTATGTTATTGTATTTTAATATTTGTTTTACCTGTCCAGGGACTGCAGATGGAAATTAGCTATATAGCTATAATCTGGCACAAGCCATCTCTTTACTTCTGTAATCAATGTGTATTGTGCATGGTCCCTGTTGAACTAAACTAAATAAACTAAACTAAACTGAGTCACCTTCCCAGACATCTGTTGGTTTCCGTCACTTCCACTGTGACAGCTACATCATCCTCCAATATGACGGCTACATCATCCTCCTGACTGGCAATCAACCTGTTATGCAGACTCCTGCTGTGAGACTGCCATCCTCCTCGTGCTATGTACAGTATGTCTGAACCAAGTGACTCTCCTAGATCTGGGGCTCATAAGGATATTAGTGGGTGTCATCTGTCCACCACAGACTTCCTTGTGAAGACCTGGAGGTTGTTGGTGGTGTGTTGTGTATGTTAGGTAAGACAAGAGGTGAATGTGACTCTTTACATCTCTATGAGAGACAGAACAGAGAGAGAGAGAGAGAGAGTGAGAGAGAGGAAGAGAGAGTGAGAGAGAGTGAGAGAGAGAGAGAGAGAGAGAGAGAGAGAGAGAGAGAGAGAGAGAGATTGTGTGTGAGTGCGTGTGTGTGTGTGTGTGTTTACTGAGCTTGCACTTACACAAGAAATCTATGCAAGTTAAACAGATAACAAGGCAGAGAGGGAGTGAGGAACAGAACAAGACCCTGTGTGTGTGTGTGTGTGTGTGTGTGTGTGTGTGTGTGTGTGTGTGAGAGAGTGTGTGTGCGTGCGTGCATGCGTGTGTGTGAGTGTGCTTGCTTGCGTGTGTGTGTGTGTGTGTGTGCGTGCGTGCATGCATGCGTGTGAACATGTGCGCATGTGCGTGCGGCGTGCATGCGAGTTGCTCTGACCTCGGGCAGTGTCTCTCCTCCCTCCAGCAGGTCCCGTAGGTAGCGGCTCCTCTCGCTGTGAGACTGCAGCTCGTTGCACAGGATCTCCCCCGGGGTCAGCCGCCTCAGGCCATAGCGCTCCTCCAGACGCTCACAATGCAGAGCCTTCCCCGAGCCAGGGCCACCTGTGGTGACCGCACAACACACGGACACGGACAAACAGACAAACACGCACACACACACACACACCCACACACACACACACACACACACACACACACACACACACACACACACACACACACACACACACACACACACACACACACACACAGACAGGGACACACACACACACACACACACAGACACGCACGCACAGACAGACAGACAGACAGACAGACAGACAGACAGACAGACAGACAGACAGACAGACAGACAGACAGACAGACAGACACACGCGCACACACACACACACACACACACACACACACACACACACACACACACACACACACACACACACACACACACACACACACACACACACACACACACACACACACACACACAGAGATCCAGAGACAGACACACAAACAGGGACACAGACACAGAGACAAAAGCACACAGAGACAGACGAAAACACAGACATCAGGGAAGCAGCACATTGTACACAGAGCACAGGGTTGCCGTCTCGTCTGGAGAGGTCTGTAGAGATCCGCAACACTAAAGCTTCAAGGTGAATAGCAATGAATAGCAGGAGGGAATGAGGTGCAACTGAACATCATGGCCGAGTAGAGGGGGTTTCCATACGAGTCTCTGATGGGGGCGTTCCAGCATTAAACTATCAAAACCACAAAGCAACATCTGTCTACCGGCTTTAGGCTTAACTGTTGTAAGGATTGATCATGTAAACTGCACAACACACAACAGAGTCATTGGTTCAAAAGACAAAACAACCATCTGTTTACAGGGCGTTGAGTGTAACTATAGTGATGACTGTTTCTGTTTATGTTAACTGCAAAGAACAACCAACACATATGTTACTCCCCCCTTCAGTTGATGTCCTCCAGTGACTTTTACAGCCTTGTGCCAATATCACCCGCTCTCCTTCCGCTCAACACACGCACACACGCAAGCACGCACACACACACACACGCACACACACACCCTCCGTTGCTCTCTGAAGCTCTGATAAAAGCATAACAGATAAGAGTAGGCGTGCTGGGACCTGTGGGGACGTCACAGAGGAGTTTGACCTTGTATCTGCGCAAGAGGATCGGCACAGCCATTCTCATCCTAGTTCATTCAACCCAGTCTAAAACTGATAAAAGTTCTCATTTAAAAATGCACAGATGCAATCAAGGGAGTGCTGCAAGCTTCTGTTCAGAGGTCTGAGCCCCCGAAAAGTACTTTGTAGACAAAAGGTGAGAGGAAGGAAGCCACATCTGAATGTAATTGCTGCACCTGTCTCATCCTGCCAATCAAACTAGGGCTGGCAGACAGACAGGCACACGCAGAATAAAATGGGGCCAGCGCTCCCCTGGTAGGTGTGTGTGCAACCATGAGGCGTTTAAAGTAGAGGATGGAATGTCCGTGACACATTCATTCATGTTGTCTCTGGCTTCATCTTTCCATTTATAATTGCTGGCCTATTACCTCTCTCAGTGTGACAGAACTACCAGGGGAACAGTGTGCATAATCAATAGTAGATGGTGTGTGTGTGTGTGGGCTTGCTTATCAGAACGGACACAGACCTGAGCAATTACGACACCGGAATAGCCATGCATGCCCATTTGTTTTTCTCTGGAAAACCGGATTCCATGAGCAGGTAGTTGAAAATGCTGCGCAACACCAGACGGCTGCACTCATTTGTGGTCCCTGCCCAGCCCAGGGAGTGTATGCCGAGTCTCAGTGTGGCACTTGGGGGTGTCATGGTTCCCTGCATCCATCCACAGCCAGAGCAAATCCTCCTGCATTAGTCATCCATGTTACTGAGTGAACAAGGCGGGCCGACGGTGGAAGGGAGTGGGGATGGCGCTTTCTCTGCCTGCTACGTGAGCGACTGAGTGCCAATGGACTCCTCCATGCATGCAGCCTTCCTTCCATGGCCCCTGTGAGATAGCCATAACTAGTTGCTTATTGAGTCCCCACCTTTAACCCGTTAAGACACGGCGTAATAAAAATGCTGTTACCAGAATGGCCCTGTGTTATGTTATAGTGGTGTAGTACTATGGTAGTTAACTTTCAAATGACTATTACAGCGTGCCACTGGAGGTACGGTGTGCATTAAGGGGCTACTATCTGGGCAATGATCAGAGGAGAGCACTTGAACAAAGGAAAACTTTGGCAGTGACAGTTGCAGTGAGAAAAAAAACATCCTCTAATTGATTTAAAATTCCCTTTGTCTTTCTGCTCCCTCAGAATGCATCATCTTCTTCTTCTTCTTCTTCTTCTTCTTCTTCTTCTTCTTCTTCTTCTTCTTCTTCTTCTTCTTCTTCTTCTTCTTCTTCTTCTTCTTCTTCTTCCTCTTCTTCTTCTTCTTCTTCTTGTCTTTCATCCCTTGCCACCTCTCCTCTCCCCCACACACACACACTGTTATCTGGCTAACAGTGTGGCTCAGTACTAATGTGTCTTTTCAAAAGGAGGAGCGGGAGGGAGGGAGGTGGAATCTCGTCTCCTCCGTCGCTAATACATTCAGTCTGGCTTTCTTTCTCCGCGCGAGCTCCCTGGGTCCCATTACAGGAGCTCTGGCAAGGAGTACTGGGGCTGTGGGGCGGTAGCGTTCAGCTGGGAGCTCATTTGGTTGCCTTTGCTGCCGCCGCCGCCGCCGCTGCTGCAACCGCCTGCCTGGCATCTCTCTCTCTCCTCACACTGTCTCTCCACCAGCATCCCTTAAACTCTACTCTACTGCACGCTGCTTAAAACTCGTCTATCGGTGTGTCTGGAGAGGCAGGTGATCCATCCCCTCGCCCACTTTGCATACACCTCTTTATTTCAATGCCGATATGAGATGGTCGTCAACGGTAGATGCTACCATATGGATTTATTCATAAGATTCTTAATGGGATGGCGTGCCAAGCAAAAGATGGTGTGGCATCTAACAAATGCATGCTATGCTCTATCTCACCTTCTCTAACTCTGTCTCTCTCCCCTCAGGATAAGCGCACACACACACACACACACACACACACACACACACACACACACACACACACACACACACACACACACCTCTGCCACATTGATATCATTGCTATCTCATTAAGTGGCAACCCCAGACAGCTGCTGCTTCTTCCCTCCCTCCCTCTCTGTGTGTGTGTGTGTGTGTGTGTGTGTGTGTGTGTGTGTGTGTGTGTGTGTGTGTGTGTGTGTGTGTGTGTGTGTGTGTGTGTGTGTGTGTGTGTGTGTGTGTGTGTCTGTGTGTGTGTGTGTGTGTGTGTGTGTGTGTGTGTGTGTGTGTGTGTGTGTGTGTGTGTGTGTGTCTGTGTCTGTGTCTGTGTCTGTGTCTGTATGTGTGTGTGTGTGTGTGTGTGTGTCTGTGTCTGTGTCTGTGTCCCTGCACGTGTGTGTGTATGCCTGCGTGTGGGGGTGTAACAATGAGGCAGGTGAGCTGCTGCTAATTGCTTTACCATGAAAACATACCGATCACGAAGATGACCTTTGGTTTCTTCAATTCCACAGGAAGACCAACTGCTGATAGAACAAAAAGAAGAAGAAGGAAAAAAACAAAGAGAAAATGAGGGAGGTGAGAAACAAACAAAACACATCTTTGCATGCTGGAGTGTGGGCATGGACAATAAAAAACATGGTGAGAGACAACTGGTGACTGCCAAACAGGGGATTTGTTCCCGTCTATTGTTTCAGTATGGTGAGTAGCCCTTTAACCCATTGATGATTAAAGCATCTGCAAAAAGGCTGCTGAATGCCTAATCCCTTTTTAAGAAAAGTTGCCCTCAGCCTATAAAAACCTAAATATCTCAGCCTCTGAAGCACATAAAAACATGCAATACGTTGCATTTAAAAGCTGAGACCCTCATCCTGCATTGGACTGTGTTCATTCAGCTCTAACATACCAAGATCTTTAATAAAATCATCTCATGAGCCTGAAATTATGTTGCGTCATGCAGCTCCAGGCACCAGGGCCAATGTTGCGCAACGCAACATCCAGCATCAATGGGTTAATATTCATCCATCTCCCTTTGCACGGCTGAAACTGCCTTACAGTGCCTGCAATATACATATGGTTCAGTAAGTGCTGTCTGGAGTAATCACATCACTTCCACACTGACCTGTATCAAAATAATGGCCTTACTCCTTCTGCCTTTATCTGTTTCTGTTGACTCATCTTTGCTCGCCCCAAACTCACTAGAAACTACAGTGAACCTTTACAACGTATGAACAGCATGTGCGTGCGTGCGTGCGTGCGTGCGTGCGTGCGTGCGTGCGTGCGTGCGTGCGTGCGTGCGTGCGTGTGCACATGTGGGTGTGTGTCTGTGTTTGATGGGAATATGATTCCAGGCCTACCAGCTATTAGACTTTAATATCAGAAGGGTTATATCAGGAAAATCTATGTTTCTGAGGGGTTAACAGGAAATTACAGCCAAGGTACGTGATGTATAACAGGTCAATCTATGAACATCTTGTATGTAGTGAATAACAATATATCAAACTCACATTCAGTCATGTACAATATGAAGTTAACCCATACTCATACACAGTATATCAAGCTCACAGAGAGAGAGAGAGAGACGGGGGGGTAAAGGCAGAGGTCAAACCAAATAATGTGAATGGCATACTCACTGGCTGTTGAACTCCCTGCACATGCGGCCTCCTCCTCATCTGCCTGTCCATGTAAGGGGGTAGGGGAGAAATATGGAGAATAAAGAAAAACAACATGAGAGGAAGAATGGTATGCATTCTAATGTGTTAAGAAATGGCTACTAATAAGTTTGTTGATATCAGACCGATGACCAAGGCATTCACACTACATTCAGTTTACATTACATTACAATACATTTAGCCGACACTTTTATCAAAAGTGTCTTATGGTTATTTACAGGGTATTGGTTACAATCGCTGGAGAAGTGTGGAGGTAGGTGTCTTGCTCAAGGGCACCTCAGACATGGAGTGAGCTTGGGAGTGAAAGAGTGGGATTCGATCCTGCGACCCTCTGATATAAAGCCTGTCACCTTAACCATTAGGCCAAGGCTGACCCCAAGACCAAGTCGTCATGTAATTACTGAAGTAGTAGAGTGGTACTATTTACACTTTTTGAAGGTATAGCAATTTTTAATTAGGGGCTTTTTATGCCTTTATTTGACAGGATAGTCGAAGATGGTGACAGGAAGTGAATCAGACAGAGAGACTTGGAGAGGAACGGGGAATGACCCCAGCCAGACTCGAACCGGGGTCCCCATGGGTGGGAGTGCAAGCCATAGAGGTAGAACATTAGACCAGCGACTAGAATTGTGACACAGCAATTCGCGACAGCACTGGGAAACGGCACATGGTGCCTCCCATCGTGTGTAGGCACCTTCAGTCAATGCAAGTCAATGGAGAACACGCCCACCTCTGTCAAAAAATTGACTAAAACTGTTTGAATATGAAGTAACACATTAATCAAAGACCAGATTTGAAATGTCAGGCTAAATATCTACTTAAATCCTATGAGTTGAGTAAAATGCATTTAAAAATCTAATTATATTTATTATGCAGATACTTAGCAACAAACTTTAACTATTGTCCTTGTGTAGTGTGTTGATGGACATTTTCACATTATTAAGCCATTTTTAACAGAGGTGAAATGTGGGGGGTTTACCGCGCTCCGCCACAGCGCCCCCCCAGGGTATGCATTCTAAAGTCTGTTGAAGCAAAGCAGTCAACCAGTGCCCAAACTCAGCAAGAGGGACAGTAGGGCGCTACTAGCCAAGTAAACTAGCCCCACCCGCCAGCAGCCAAACTTATTTTTGCCTGCGAGTGGATCTATCCTCGCACAATGCCCCAATGCCCTGAGTCTGACGAACCAATCACAACACAGGATACTTGTTTTGATTTGTTTTGAATCTTTGGATGCAAAGTGGACAGGGTCATGAGGGAGTGACGACAAAGCGTTGGAAAAACAATGGGTTGTTTCCATCAACAATCTTCCAATGTGTCATTCACCGGGGCCAGACTAAATTACTCATTCAATCTCACATTTAGGCTGGTTTATCAGGCTAGGGAGCTACTACAACCCGCTGCATATGCCACGCACATCCGTCTCCACTCTGCAGGATGATACGCCACAGAACCACCACGAACACACAGATGATCCCCCAGACTGCAAATGAATTCACCTCCCCTCTTATCGCAGGGCTCTGACAGGAGTACTCCGGACGTTTAAGGCAGGCACACCAGTGAATAATAAAGCGGTTAAAAGGTCATGCGTTTCTTTGTGATGCCGAAAAAAGCAAACCTTTAAATGCCACATCAATTGCTGCAGTAGAGCTGCTGGTGGTCAATGGTGCTTTGTAAAGCATCTCTGTAGCACAGCAGATTACAATGGCCAAGACACCAGGTCTGCAGCCTGACACTTTCGACTAGGTTTGAAAGGTGTTCGTTTTTTATAAAAGTATTTTTTGGGGATTTTTGGCCTTTATTATTACAGGGCAGTATGAGAGTAGACATGAAACGATTGGGAGAGAGAGATGGGGCAGGCCCCGGCCTGACTCGAATCAGGATCCCCATGGGCAATGCAAGCCCAAATGTGAGGGGCTTAGCGCGCTGCGCCACAGCGTCCCCCGAAGGTGTTCAAAGTTCATGCGACTTCGACAGTTTTGTGCATCACCATGTGTGGACCACACATGGGAGACAGGGAGAAGTGACGGCAGAGATGAGGAAAGGGTTAGCTGGGTAGCGGTCACTCTGCTTGGCACTGGCGGTGGCACAGCCTGAGTAGCACTAAGGAGGTGGAGGAGGAGGAGGAGGAGGAGGAGGAGTCCAGAAGGGTGGCATGGATGATGAGCCAGTTTGTCATGTGGACACACCAGCTGGTGCAGTGAATCACCAGCACTGAAAAGAGGGGGCTCAGGGGGTCTCTTGCCTCTCTTCCGCCCCATGTTAGACGCACGCACACAGAAACACACACACACAGAAACACACAAACCTGTACACACATGTGCACACATGTGCACACATGTGCACATACACAGATGCATGTAAGCATTCATGCACAAATATGAACACATGTATGCATGTACACACATACAAAATTGTATGGGTACACACATGAAAGCACATGTGCACACATACATGACCCTCATCCTCCACACGCACACGCTCGCACGCACGCACGCACGCGCACACACACACACACACGCACGCACAAAGCTACAACATGGCTATTCGGATGATGCACAAACACATACAACAAGACCCCAGATGGAGACATGGGCAGCCCTAATGACCTTCTCAGGGGGTTAATCTCAGACAACCTGCATGAGTCACCTCAACTAAACATGCTATTCTGCCATCCAAAAAAAGAGAAGAAAAAAAGCCAAAGGCGTCTCTACAAGGATATTTTGAGGTCGGCTCCAACCCAGACCTTCATTAGCTGAGAGGGAAAGAAGCAGAACAACTCAAGTGTGAACTGGAAAATAAAAAATAAAAATGTGAGACATCCGCTCTAGTGAGCTCTGCTCAGTTCGCCCATCCTCCCCCTTCTCCCGTTTCCTGGTTGTGTAATCTCCTCCCTTGCCCTTTTTCTTCTTCTCGTGCCCCTTTGCCTCTTAAAGTGGCATCCTGCACTTTTAAGTGATGTGCCATGATCACTTAGGAGGGCTGGGTGGAGCATCCCTGGGGATCCCAGAGACGTGGGGAGTAGGAGCTGGTCTGGGTCTGCCCCCTCTTCGTCACAGCAGTCTTGCCGCCTGAACTTCACACAGTTGAAGAGGTGTAAAAGCCTCACAAACTAGTCTGTCTAGCGAAGCCCCATTCCTCAGAGCTGCACATAGCATCTCAAGAGCTTGGCACTTTGCTATCACACACAGTTCTGGATTGTTCTGTCTTCAGAAAAATAAGCCTTAGTTCTTTTAACCCCTTAGTGCAGAACCTATGAACCTATGTTAAATTTACTATGTCCAAAATTGTATTATTATAGATTAATGTCTTAATCTGTTACTTAGGGCTCTTCGTAATGTCATAGCAATGTTGTTATGATGTAGTTGAGTATTTTCAGCAAGTAGTGAATCGCCCGTCGGCGACCCCATCTGCACTGAGAGGCTAGAAAAAAAACAAGTGTTCAAGTGGTAGCTACCGAAGGTCCGTTGGATATCTCTAGCAATAAATAGTAAGATATAATAGCAAGGGGCAGTACAGTAGGACAGTAAACTACTGTATTGTATATCTGTCTGTGAGTAAAAGGGGCCTTTGGGGGTCTTAATGAGTAACACAAATGGACATGGATGGAGGGAGTGGGTGGCCGTGCTGTGCTGTGGGGTGGCCGGTAGTGGCGGAACAATTGTGCACAGGGCCCCAGGGCAAAACACTTATCGGGCCCCCTATATGACCTGACAAGATCAAAACTGGGCCCCCACCACCAATGCAAGAGTGCCCTGGGCCAGGGGCGAATGCCCTGCTTGCCCTCCCTATAGCTCCGGCCCTGGTGGCCGTCCACATGGCCACAGACGGAGACGGGGCTTGGCAGCGGCATTTGGTACCACCCCCCCTCCCCTCCAGGGTGGACACAGACGACAAGAGGGCTTTAGTGTTGGTGAGGGTGCTGGAGGAAAAGCTGGTGTGTGTGTGTGTGTGTGTGTGTGTGTGTGTGTGTGTGTGTGTGTGTGTGTGTGTGTGTGTGTGTGTGTGTGTGTGTGTGTGTGTGTGTGTGTGTGTGTGTGTGTGTGTGTGTGTGTGTGTGTGTGTGTGTGTGTGTTGGACTGTATGTGGAATGCACTATGTATGAGAGGGAAAAGGAGAGAAAAGAGGCGTGTAGAATCATGGTTAAGAAGTAAAGATGTAAAAAGATGCTACATAGCACTCACACACACACACACACACACACACACACACACAGAGTTACTACACAAAATAGCTACTGAGATTCATATGCTTGGGTGCCTGGTCGTGCCTGCCAGAACTCATATTCAAATACTCTGCAAATATGCTGTGTGCAAAAATTGAAGGCACCCACATAATTACATGCACATACAATCTTTCCCTCTCTCTCTCTCTCTCTCTCTCATTCTCTCTCTCTCTCTCTCTCTCTCCTCTCTCTCTCTCTCTCTCTCTCTCTCTCTCTCTCTCTCTCTCTCTCTCTCTCTCTCTCTCTCTCTCACACACACACACACACACACACACACACACACACACACACACACACACACACACACACACACACACACACACACACACACACACACACACACGGGGCCACAGCTGTATGATGCTTGTGCTATTTGACATGCTTTGACCTTCAAAGGCAGAAGAGATTCAGCATCACAGCTGCTGTTCCAGAGCTTCGACCTACGCTCTCTACTCTTACTCCCCCCTATGCTCTCTCCTCTTACTCCTCTCTATGCTACCTCTACTCTTCCTCTCTGCTCTCTCTTATNCTCTCTCCTCTTCCTCCTCTCTATGCTCTCTCCTCTTCCTCCTCTCTATGCTCTCTACTCTTACTCCCCCCTATGCTCTCTCCTCTTACTCCTCCTCTATGCTCTCTACTCTTACTCCCCCCTATGCTCTCTCCTCTTACTCCTCTCTATGCTCTCTCCTCTTACTCCTCTCTATGCTCTCTTCTCTTACTCCTCTCTATGCTCTCTCCTCTAACTCCTCCTCTATGCTCTCTACTCTTACTCCCCCCTATGCTCTCTCCTCTTACTCCTCTCTTCTTACGCTCTCTCCTCTTACTCCTCTCTTCTTACGCTCTCTCCTCTTATATTACTTCTCTCTTCTTACTGTCACCACATTACTACTACATTTCTATGACGCGAAGGCAGAACAGCCTCCAAGACACAAAGGCTCCCATATGGAAAAAATGGTTAAGACCGTATAAGAATTTTACACTGTCTCAGCAGTAAATCCTTGTAGAAGTATTTTTTACATATACATATATATATATATATATATAAAATATATATGCCATGTATGATCTACTCCTGAAAGTGTCCCCTTTTGGTGTTTCCTCATACAGAATTATTAGGTGAAACTAGAATGAATGAAGTACAAATTGTACATGGCATTTACATGAATATGTGTGACACAATTACTTTCTTTGTATGCTTCATATACTTCAGTAAAATGCTCTTTGGTCTAATAGGTCGCTTTTATGACAACTGCGGAATACATTGGATTGTTCCATCTTCACGCTAGCAGCCAATTAAATCAAGCTAACCAAATAGCTGGTTTACCAGAGCTAGGCATTTTTCGAGGCAAGCAGGTATTCTGTCCAACATTTAAACAATCCGCTGATATACTGATATTTCAACCTATCACACGTTGGTGTGCCGTCTGTATGCAAACAGCAGTACAATAAAATTATGAAAATCAGCTGTAGGCCAAATGGCAACGTATAGGGGCAGTTTAAGACTATAGGGCTTGCAGCTGGTGACGGACATAGGCTAATTGAATGACATACAAAACGATTTTACTGTTTATTTAGGTATAAGTGACAGTCAGCTCCGGAAATAAAACAGCTGGTTTTTCTTCAGTTGTTGCAATGTCTCATCATCTGAACAATGTCTCATCATCTGAACATGGTGAAGAAAGACATAACTAGCATTATTTCATCACAAATAGCAAATTTCATAACTAACCAAATGTGTAGCCCCTTATGGCATGCCATACCTCCTGTGGCACGCTGTAATAGTCACTGAAAGGTTAATTACGATGGTACTACTCTCCTATGACATAACACAGAGCCTTTAGTAATACACTACATTGCCATTCTGGTAACAACACATTTATGATGATGTGTTTTAACGGGTTAATTAGCTAAATAAATTTGGGCCATAACCCCCCATAACCAATAATATTAATGTTTAACTAGGGCTGGGACTCGATTAAAAAATTAAATCGAATTAATCCATAGGCTTTGCAATTAATTAATTGAATGAATCGCATTTTAATCGAGTGTAAATATCTGACTTGAGAACAGTGAAAAATATTTTTTTTCACATGGATTTTGAATAATTACAGTAAACAAGCTTCATCTAAGACAGAACTCTTCTCAATTTCAGCAGGCTGTTCACCATCAGGCGTAATACTGCCAGAAGTATGTAGCTATATTATACTGAGATACATTTTTTAAATCATGTTAATTAATTAATTGAATCATGTGATTAATTAACCGAAATGAACGCGTTAATGTCCCAGCCCTATGTTTAACACATCATGTAATAGGCCTATTTATGTATGTTGAAGTTTTTAGATTGGTGGTTGTGTTGTCAAGATGTGAGGTTTCATGGCAGGGATTTTGCCCACTAATTGAATTGGTAATGCTGTTAGATCTCTTTTCTTGCCACACAGTGTGCTGCGCATGCACAGCATGTAAACTCAGATTATCCTATCGAAGCACCCAATACATATGAACCATAGCTCTAGTCAATAACTTTAGAAAAGTGGGACACTGTTAATCCCAATTTGAGGTCATATTACAGGGAGAGTTATAATGGTTAACTGATGAACAAAAGGAATACGGGCGCATCATATGTGCTGTGTATGATCACATAGTGAGTGGGTGAGTGCAGTAAATTTCCCTGTTTTGTTTTCTATGTTATCAATGTTGAACGGTGCAGCTTCCAAAAGGGCCATGGCAAGGGTAATTCATTTAGGCGACGTGCAACACAGGTTACACTGCAGGTCTAAAATGACTATAATTAGTGTAGACACCCATCAGCCGAGCCAAGGTGTTGAAACAGGGTAGGGCTCAGGGGTTCAAGGTGCAGCCAGCGAGGGGTTTTACAGTAGGTAGTAAATGGAGTGCCGTTGCCAAGGATCTTTCCATCAAATCTCTTTCTTTCAAAGCTTGTGGGAAATAAGTGGACAATTAGTGTCCATAGGAGGTTGGCAGGTTCAATTGGACATTGAATTGACCCTCTGGAGGGAAACCTTGACTTCATTGGAAATCATGTAGGGAAAATGCAACCATGTAGGAAAAATAAGCCACAATGGCAAATGAATACAATGATGGCCATCAGTAAATTGCAGTGCAATTGACATATCACAATAAAAACTGGCCATTGTTACATGCTGAGACACAAGGGGTCTGAGGGGCAGCTAAGCTTCCCACTGTAATGTAATGAAATAGAATTTTGATGTTTGCTAGTGGCAATCAGCATGTACATATTTTGAACAAATTTAATGAATATGCAAAATTTCTGAAAATAACAGGAACGTATGCTCTAAACTAAAAAATACATGAAGCTGGTTCAATGTCAAGACGTCATCCAGACAGCTGTATCAGTTTTAACAAAAGCTCGGAGCACTGACCTTCAATATTACATAACTAACAGTATCCTTACAACATAATTTAACATGTAGGCCAACACGAAATTAATCATCACAAGGAGGCAGACGAAAGGGAATTGTAGAAATGTCTCCGGTATCATGCTGGTATTCTGCATGCACATAATAAATGCTGCCTGGAGAGTCCATCCTGTATAGTAGCAGCAAGCAGGAGAAATGTCACCTGTCAAAATTGAGGCGGATGCTTGCTGTCAGGTTTTTTTCAGTGCCTCAGAGGGCAGCCAAGGTGACTGCCTGCTCCACTGCTGGTGCTGGTGTGGAGGGCTGCTTGTTGGCAGTGGTGGAACAATTGCACACAGGGCCCAGGGCAAAACACTGATAGGGCCCCCAATACGGCCTGCCAAGGTCACAATAGTGCCCTCAACAGCAATACAGAAGGGCCCTGGGCCTAGGGGCAAATGCCCCACTTGCCCCCTCCACCCCTGCTTGTTGCTCCCTGGCTGTTTCACTCAACTCTACTACTCCGCCCGTCAGCTTTTTACGCTCCACACTTGGTTGCTCTCCAAGACTCATCTGCACGCCAGCCCTCTTTTTAATGCCTCGGGAAGGCAGTAATATAGATTTGCAACATTTCATCAGGATAAGTGATATTTTTTTAATTAAATGAGCATATATAATAGTGTAAAGCAGGCTAACGTTATTTTACCAGCCCACAGGCGGTGGCAAAAAAATATGAGGGCGTTAAAGGTGCACTGTGTGCTATTTTTCTGTGAACTCATGCTGCCCATTCATAAATGATACCTTTTTCATGAATACTTAACACCACCATACAATTCTTAGTATTCCTTATGACTGGGAAAATTGCACTTTTCATACATGGAAATGAGGATCTTCTCCATCGTCCGCCATTTTGAATAACAACTCGCTGCACTTTGGTAATACCAGTAAGTAATAGTTCATTATGTAGAAAGTACAGTACATGTGAAAAGATCGAATTTGACAATAGGCAGCACAGTTTCAATGAGCAGCATAGTTGCAATACCTACTCTGACCACCATCCTACACGGTGCACCTTTAACTTACAATACATTGTGTTGTGCTCAGGATCACAGAGGAGGTCCTACCTACCTGCTCATCAAATTTGCACGGATCATCTGCCTCAGTTAAACTTGTCGTTTCTGACAGGACGCTGAGGTCAAGTTCACTGGGGCCTGCAGAGAGACAGCGACGGAGGCAGAGGCAAAGGCAGAGAGTGAGAGCGAGAGAGAGAGAGAGAGACAGACAGAGAGAGACAGAGAGAGAGAGAGTGAGAGCGAGAGAGAGAGAGAGAGACAGACAGAGAGAGACAGAGAGAGAGCAAGACAGAGGGAGATTATAATGGAAGAAAGGGATTAAGTCAAAACCCAAGACAATACTTAAAACCCAAGACAATACTTAAAAGGGCACCATTAAAACACAGAAACATCAAAGTTGATGTGACTCAACGAAAACCTGATGAAGCTCCTACAAACTGTCTCTCAAGCTCCAAGACGACGTCTAGTTGCTTACAACTAAACTCATTGAATGAAAACTCTCAACCTCAAGACACTTTGGTCTGGCATTATGGGAAAACATTTCTTTCAGCCACATAGTCAATTACATGTACTGAACAGAAATCTTGATTGAACTTAGCAGAACCAATCAAATCTCCAATTGCCATGTCAACATGTAGAGGAAAATATATACATTATAAATGTTTTGTGTAATGAGCTTGTCTCTAGGTACGTTAAATAATTTCACAGTCAAAACATCACAATAGA
Source organism: Engraulis encrasicolus (assembly GCF_034702125.1). Lineage (NCBI taxonomy): Eukaryota > Metazoa > Chordata > Actinopteri > Clupeiformes > Engraulidae > Engraulis > Engraulis encrasicolus. The sequence goes on along the minus strand of NC_085872.1, from coordinate 18,997,203 downwards.
AACTCAGGGGTGAAATGTTATTATCAGATGGCTTAAGACATCTGTCATATTGTGCATTGCTATTTTGTAAGAATTGAAGGGAACAATCAAGACATTGTGTAACACGCCTTATTCCCAATTATTGCTGTTCTTGTCAGCTCTTATTTCTTTCTCAGCCACTTGAGTCCTCAATAATAACCTTTCTGGATTCTCTGCTTCACTCACTCATTATTTCCTCTTTTTCAGTCGATATGTGTGGACAACCTTCACAACAACGGCACGCCATGCCGCCTCACATAGCTTTCATTCAGGCACTGAATGGCTGCCCTTCTTGTTTATTATGTCATTGTTACTGTGTGGGCTGAGCAATTTCATATGTCGTTGCAATGACATTCTCTAGAGCAGCAGTTCTCAAACTTTTTCAGAACGAGGACCACTTTGACCACCAAAAATGTTCAGGGACCACCTGTCAACTGAATTGACAGTTGACGGGTGCTAATTTGACACTGCTAATTTCGATGCAGATCATTTAATTTTATTCACTTTACAAGCCTGTCTTATTGTGGTGAAAATAAGACTTCAGCTATCCTTAGCTTTGTAATAATTTTACAAATATAGCCTACAGCTAGCTTGTTTTGGAAAAGTAGAAATCCCCTCGCAGACCACCAGAGTTCTGTTGTGGACCACCCATGGTCCCCAGACCACACTTTGAGAATCACTACTCTACAGCTACCCTTCAATGCTGCTTTGCATGTAGACTTCTGACGTGTATAGATTATGTGTTAACTATGCTGTTTGCCACTGAGGTCATTCCTTTTGTATGTACATAATATATTGTGCATATTGTGGCACAGATGAAAACAAGAGTACTCTCGGGGGTGGAAGTTTGATTCGGATGGTTTCACATAAGCTATAGGCTATGTGCTGAATGCAAGCTGCTCAAACGCAAGAGCTCACAGGAATGCTAATGAGAGCCTATAACGCTGTTTCAAAAAGCAAAAAACAAATTCCTGAATCTGATTCAGCACTCTTGGATCAACAACCAGGCCAAGAATGATTTGTAACATGCAGTTGCGGAACAACACACAGGGCCCATGGGCAAGACACTTATAGGGCCCCCTATACAGCTTGCCAAGCTCAAAATAGGGCCCCCACCACCAATACGGGAGGGCCCTGGGCCCATTGGCATGTGCCCTGCTCACCCTCCCTATAGCTCCGGCCCTGGTGACATGTTTGCTGAGATAGAGAGGACAGCGTGGCCTTGACTATCAGAGCCAAAGGAGTCCGCCGCCGCATCAGGGAGGAGCAAACGCCATGTGCTGTGTGTGCATTGCAGCCTCCAAAATGCATCAGCCTGAACACTCCCCGATGCTGTCATTCATCTCAGCACCATTAGGGAAGGGCTTCAATGGTAATCCCACCTGAAACACCATCCAGCCGAGAGGAGAGGAGAGGAGAGGGGTCAAGTGAGCAATTTAGCAGAGTGGAAGTGATGCCCAAAACGCCAAGTGAACTGCTGTGCTTTTATCCTCTTGCTCTTGCTCTTGCTCTTGCTCTTGTTCTTTCTCTCTCTCTCTCTCTCTCTCTCTCTCTCTCTCTCTCTCTCTCTCTTTCTGTCTCTCTCTCTCTCTCTCTTTTAAATTAGCAATTTTCAGCAGTCTGCTAGGTTCTAAGAAATTGCTTCCCTGGGGAGAAGGCAAACTGTTTGTTGTGAAGATGAAAGCGATGGGGGTTATCGGGGAGTCGCATTTTAAAACCGGTCCCATCGCACCTGTGGCCCAGAGGAAGCTGAGGGAGGGCTGTCGCTGCCGGCGTCTCACTAGTAACCCCATTACCACTCTGACACAGGAAGAGGAGCCACTTGGAAAATTGACACTCCATTAGCCAACCCTCACCCTGCTTTTAGTGTGGCTGGCTGAGACAATGCTTTGCCGCAGTGGCGATGGTGGCCGGCCACTCCGCTTTCCGTCTGCCTGCTGCCTCCACAGCAGGCACATGGAGAAGGTCATTTGTGGGCAAACAGAGGTGAGAGGTCTGGTTAAGGCAGGGCTGGGGAACCTATGTCTTGAGGGCCGTTCACAGCCCTTGAGGCTGTTTTATTCGGCCCCCAACATAATTTTTATGTTATGCAGCTTCACATGACATGACATATTTTGGAAAGGAATCTTAGAAATTACATTTTCAATACAATTAGGTTATACTCAGGGGACCTAGAGAAGGTGGGGTCTGTTGTAAAGGTGGCTGCTTCAATATAGGCCTAAAGTGCATGGGAGGAAATCCTGGTTTGTGTTCATAGTACGGCCCGTCGGAGGACTTTTACAGCTCTTGGAGGAATTTGAAGTGGCCCTTAGAATGAAAAAGGTTCCCCACCCCTGGGTTAAGGTTAACCTACCCATCGCTGAGAGTTGTAAGGAGGTTAGTAGCTAGCTCTACAGTGACAGCTTGCCCAGAGCCATGTGGCATCAGAGGGATGCGGCGTCTCCAAAAGCTCTCCTCCTCCCCAAGAGCCAGTTGTAAGGGTAGGGAAACTGCTTTCCTCTATTTACTTTGAGGGAGGAATTGCATGTGCCACAGCACTCTGCCGACACAACAAGTGGATAAGGAAGACTTAAGGCTTGTGAATTTTGTATACCACATCAATTGTGTATGGATTTTTTTTTTCTCACACACTGGATTGGTGGCCTGTGTGTATTAGCTTTCCACCACATAATCTGGAAGGCATTTGTATACTGCATATACCATAGCTCACTGTCACACCACATTGGTAAAAAAGGCACCAAACAAAGAGAATGCAAAGTTGAGGACTGTTAGGATTAGGGATTCTCCATATTGGCAGGTACACAGTTTAAAGATTTATAAGACTGCATACCAATGGTTGGCGTCAACACTAAATGCACAGTGCTACATGTGTCACAGTGGAGTGGTGAGCTAATGTGTGTGTGTGTGTGTGTGTGTGTGTGTGTGTGTGTGTGTGTGTGTGTGTGTGTGTGTGTGTGTGTGTGTGTGTGTGTGTGTGTGTGTGTGTGTGTGTGTGTGTGTGTGTGTGTGTGTGTGTGTGTGTGTGTGTGTGTGTGTGTGTGTGTGTGTGTGTAAACACGTGTGTATGTGTATTTGTTTGTCTGTTTATATGTGCCGATGGGTACATACGCACAGTGTTTGTTTGCTTGGCTACTGTCATATCATATAAGTCTATAGGCATGCGTCACTGCATGATTACAATATTTCTGCATAATTAGATGGCATATAGTTCCCAGGGGACAGAGCAAAAAAAACACTGAGCCACTCAGTGACGAGATAGACGCTTACAGCATAATGGGGGCATATTATAACTGTACGCCATCTGAGAATAAGGAGGGAAACGTTCTGGACAGGATGTATGTTGTCTTTTATGAGCCATCGGTATAGGCGCTAGTGTTTGAAGATGAGACTACATTATCAGGTATACCACCTGCCCCCCAAAATGTCTGTGCACACCACTAACCACAGCAGACGACAAGACCATGACCACCTGGCCAGGACATCACATCCGACAACCTCCAAATGTCAACTCTCTTAATTGCCGAACTGCACTGGTTCAAAGACCCGATCCATCGCCAGATTTAATTATAGATTTGATTTACCACTCTGTCTGCCGTCCCTAACATATTTTTTTTGCAACAAAAAGTGAATCGACTTACATGCGTTTATTCCCACCGTCCATGCTATACATGTTAATCAAACAATAACATTTCAATGGAGAGAGAAAGGCCTGTAATTTCACTCATGATTACTATTCATTATCAATATTATGCACCCATTACATGATGCATTAGACCACCCTACTTTGCCTACCTGTATGTGTTTAACAAAATTAAATCACTTGGAGATATTTCTGAAGCAATTATGCAAATACAGTATGCACCATACGACCAGCAAGTCTGATGAGAAAATGACTAGGCTGGAACTTGACCTTCAACACAAGTCTATTAATGGTCACTATCAGCGACCGTCTCTGAGCCGTCTCTATTGATCGCATGCTACCATACTCCCATTGGCGGAACAATTGCACACAGGGCCCCAGGGCAAAACACTTATCGGGCCCATTAGATGGCCTGACAAGATCACAATTGGGCCCCCACCACCAATGCAAGAGTGCCCTGGGCCCAGGGGCAAATGCCCTGCTCGCTTTCCCTATAGCTCCGGCCCTGCGTACTCCTCTCCTCCCGCCACCGACACACAAACAGCCGTCTGAGGAGATGAGCCATGAAAATCAATTCTGCACGTCTATTAATCAAGCGGTCAATAACCAACTAACCAGTCAATCACAACAAGAAGCGCCAGCCTTATTCTGTTCCGACCCCTTACTCTTCCTGTCATACAATACATTTTCGGATTACCCATTAGCAGGGCCGCGTTAACCCTCGCCGGGGCCCGGTGCAGACGCAATCCGGGGCCCCTACACCACATTATAATGAGCCATGGCCTATTTAAAACGCACGAAACAACCCAGGCTACACGTTCTACTCCAACAGAAAAAAGGGTGCGCGGAACCCCCTGCTGAGTTCACCAGTCGCAACGCAAGCCATTGGAAGGCTAGCCAGCTGACAGGGAGGATATTCTGTGCTACCGTTTAGCAGAGTAAACGTCGGCTCAGCTAGAACTACCAAACAGAAGCACAACCAAGAGTCTCTGATACGTTGCTGCCGACCAATTTGTCGAATCCAAACCGTCGTGGGAAACACGTGTTAATTAATGTAACTTCCAATGGCCTTGGAAAGACTAGCTGTCTGTCAGAGGAAAGTAGCCTACTCAGCTGTCGCTTGACGCGAGGAAGGGGAATCCCCTTAGCAGCGAACCACAGCAAAGTGAAGCTGTCACGAAATCCCCTGAAAATGTATAGGCTACCAATTAAGAAGTCAGCGGTTTTCATCTAGATGGTGCATTACAATGCAATAGTGTGCAATCATTACAGTAGATTACGGTGCAAACTCGTAGGCCAAATCAAATGTTTAGATGTGGATGTGGATGTATCACGCAAGTTTTTTTCCCTCCCAGATAAGAGCCACTTGCTAACTGAACAATCCGCGAGTGGTACCCAGGCATGTTTTAACTGAACACAAAGCCGAACGCAAAGATATACACTGACAGAGCATCGACATTAGACCTATTACAGTGTTTTAGGGAAATGGCCATAACATTGCTTTAGGAAAATGCGACTAGCCTCATTTTAGTGTTTGCTAGATTGGCTTGCCCTGTTGTTGTCAGACTGTCAGAACTTTGAGTGCTGGTTGGTGCACTTGCTACGTAGCATTATTGTGAACACTTTTTAAAAAAACACCTCAGAAGTGGTCCTCGCCGCGCCATGCAAGACTTTTGTTTCGCGAATTCAGTTGGGTGCGTGATTTATTTCCCCATGTTTTAACAATAGAATAAGATAAAGTTAGGTTGGTGTGCTGTGCTCTGTTTGCTTAGCTTAGGCCTACATGATTGCACAAGTCCATGATCGCTATGCAACAATTATTACAAAAAGCGATTATAACACTGACATTACAAAAATGGATAACGTTGCCAACCTTCTCTTCAATGCGTTAATCCATGCCGGGCTGAAGTTTATCCGTACAATCTGAAGCAAGTGCTGACGCCGAGTTTCTCACATCTTTTTTAGACAGTAGCCCATCATCAAACTATAAAATTATTGACCACCGTTTTCACTGGTGGCACACAACCAGAAGCATCTGACTGAAATGATAAGTTCCGACCTCCGATTCCAGCGTGCGCAGAGGCGATTCTAGGCTCAGTAGGGGGGCCAAGCGATACTTAAAAAGAAAGAACACTTGTAACAAATCGCCACTACTGTTCCCCAGCTACAGTCTTGGGGGGCCCAAGCTGCCTGTCTAGCCTGGTGACAAGATATGCATATGCGCCTCTGCTTGCCTACGGATGGCGAAATGCGTCAAAAGTACAATTGATTGTCTCAAAATATCGTTTCATATTTTCCAATCTCACGACGTCCGGGGCCCCCTCTAGTGGCGGGGCCCGGTGCTGCAGCACCGGTTGCACCATAGGATAACGCGGCCCTGCCCATTAGGGCCAGTGGCACAGTGCCCAGGAGCACCAACCATATTTTGACCAATGAAGGGGCACCACATGGCACAAGTTTTTACAAATATTGTTCATAAAGGGGGCACCTCTTAGGTATAGTGCCCAGGGGCACCCGATTATCATAATACGATACAAAAACAAAAACAAAACACAACACAACTTCGCCCAATCTCCATGTGCTCCAGACAGCCCGGCCCGTCATTCTGCAGTTCGTCTGCCTGCCTGCCTGTCTGCACTGCCTTGGCCCGATCCCTGCACTCTCCAAGGTTAGTGGCTGCATGTGACATCATTAATGCTCCACATCAGAATGTAGCAGGTCACGTCCTCAAGGTCCTTGAGCTCTGCACTCCTGTATGAAAGCAAGAAAATGCTAAACAACCAGCCGAACTTGTTGTCGGCAATGCACGCAAGGACAGAACAGTGTGTGTGTGTGTGTGTGTGTGTGTGTGTGTGTGTGTGTGTGTGTGTGTGTGTGTGTGTGTGTGTGTGTGTGTGTGTGTGTGTGTGTGTGTGTGTGTGTGTGTGTGCGTTTGTGTTTGTGTGTGTGTTTGTGTGTGTGTGTGTGTGTGTCTGTGCGTGCGTGCGTGCGTGCGTGCGTGTGTGCGTGCGTGCGTTCGTGTGTGTGGGTGTGGGTGTGGGTGTGTGTGTGTGCACATGCATGTGTGGGCCTGTCTGTGTGTTTATATGTGTGTGTGTGTGGTATCCTTACTGCACGGCTTTACACGTTTCACCCTCATCCATCATGAGCTGGGAGCCTTAGCAGGGCCTTCACGTACTGATACACCATACAGTATTTGTTCCCTCCTTCTCTGTGCAATGTCACCCTCATTCCATCTCTCACACGCAGACCAATTTTCAGACCAATATTTAGTGAAGAAATCTGTTTGTGCCTTTTATTAGCAGAACAATATTTACATTTTCGTCAACCCAACGCCTTGAATAGAGAGATGCTGAGATGTGCAGGTAGGCTACATGCTGATCAATACAATACCTAAAAGAGAATATTAACACGTACCAGCCACTGGCTCTTTCGAGGGGAAGAGTTTGTTGTCCACGGTCAGACTGATGTCAAAGAAGACGTCTTCTTCGTCCCTGTCCGCATCGAGCTGTGCAGGCAAGAAAGAAAAGGACACAATGAGTCACTGGAAACACTCAAAATCCTGTCACAACCCTGCATGCAGATGAACACAAGACGGAGCTGTCAGTCTCCATCGTTTATTCTCCTTTCCACACTTTTATACACTGTGCATAAAAATAAACTCAGAGAAGTGCACTCAATTCTACTCGCACTCAACATGCAGGTGTTTGATTATATTTAGCAGGTCTTTCAGATTTAAATTGTTTCATGAATAACTTTTAAAATAACATGGTATTTGAGATTTGCATAGATTAACAGTGACTGTTACGTTTTACGCAATCACAATGGTTAAAGGTAGAAAAAAGTATTTTTTCACATCCAACAATATGCCAATATCAGATTTCAGTCCCTCCATCACATCACACAGACACTCACTGAGTCACTCACTCGCACACACACAAACAGACACACACACACGCACACACGCACACACGCACACGCACGCAGGCATGCGCGCGCGCACGCACGCACGCACGCACGCACACACACACACACACACACACACACACACGCACACACACACACACACACACACACACGCACACACACACCAGTTCCATCAATAAATCTCTGTCTCTTTCACACACATAGAAAAAAAAACATCTTAAGATGTGAGAAGGCTAAGGAATGACACCCCCCCCCCCGTCCTCACCCTCACCCATTTTCCTGTTCACCTCTTCCCTGGTTTCTATGACAACAGACTAAAAAGAGCTTTCGTGTAGCGTGCGCTGTGGAGGCGTGTCTCCGCGTGGAAGGCTTCTGGAAGGGCCGTACCTGTTGCACTGCTACAAGTGACTGGCTCTATCGACTGTTCAAAGACGTTTGTTGATGTTCAAAGACATGCTGTAAGTGCACAGCCATTTAGGTCAGTCTTGTACAGAGCACCGACTCCATAGCAGAATTCCGCTCCCACAGCTACTGAACGACACTGTACTCTGTAGGCAGACATGTTGCATTGTTCCAGACAACTGCTTTCATCTCCCAGCTGCTCCTGCAGATTAGTGGGGCCCCAGCAAATATGGAAGGACTGAAAGTGAATAAAGTGTGTTGAACTGTGAGGGAATTAAATCTCAAACAAATGTTCAGGGGTAGTGGAATTTTCAAATACAGATACGAAATATTATGGTTAATTTAATTTCTTACAGAATTAACAGGCACAACAACAGAAGGAATAAGCTATTGCTTTCAAGCAGCCCTTCTGCAATACCCTGTGTCCAAAATGTAGACTGAAAACATTTTATCTGTTAATGCGTCCTGTACCTGTAGGTTTGCAAATTGCCACCTGTCTCAATCGACTTCCTATACACTAATCCAGGCTTATTCCTCTTCCTCATCAGCTTCTTGGATTCTTGAAGTGAAGAATTGTTTTGACTGATACTGAGCTAATACCTTCTATTTTCAGCTTATCCAACTGGGGGGATACGTTATACCTCTGTCCTCTGACCATTTCATCTGGCTCATGTCTTCATTAATGTCTTAAACACAAGCAGGTGATTGGAGTGCTTCTGGGTCTTCACCTTTCCCCCCTTGGTGCTCTTCAGTGTAGGGGCTCTCAAGAACGCCCTGAAGAAGGCCATGAGGGCCGAAACGCGTAGGCATTATTGTCGCCAAATAAAAAAGTAAAAATTGCAACTTTGAGTGCCTCAGCATTTGTCTACCTGGACCTTCATTAATGTCTTAATTTGGGAATGATGTGTTGTATGCCAACCTTAGAATGTTGAAGTGTTTTTACTAAATAAATCAAAACTGCTTTTCTAAAAATTCACCGATCTAATGTGTTTTTAGTCTACACACCAGAAAAGGCCAACCATTTCACCATTTACAGTGCTCAAAGCGTGACCACTTCATCAGTCGTCATGTTATGAAATACCACGCACACCACAGCTGCAAAAGAACAAGGACAGCACTGGCAGCACATTATTCATTTAATTTATGTGTCATCCGTATCTTTATAACAGTCACATACCAAAAAGGACACCATGAAACCCCAGAGAAAAAAACAATGATACTATCCATGTTCTCCTCATCAAAAGTCTGCATTTCTACTCTTCCAAACCAAGATGCAAACCAAACATGGTCAACAGCTACTTCAAAATATTCTATTTCATGTGCCTAAAGAAGACATTATTGGTTTCAGGCATAAACATAGAATAAGGTTCATGTTGAAATGACATAAGGACACTGTCAAAAACCCAATAATGTGCTAAACTTGACTTGACTTGATTGGACAAACACATGCTTTTCATTGTGGTATATGTGCGTGGACCGCCAGAGTGACCGCCAGACCAGAGGAGAGGAGAGCAGGAGATTTAGGATCCCTTTGGCAGGTTAATTGAAAGAGCAGTGAAGAAGCTTAGGGCCTCTGAGGCCTGTCACGGGGTCCCTTGTGAGGGTGGCAAAGCAGAGCCGAGAGCTGTCTAAAGCCCATGTGGCAGTTAATGAAGATGCTCTCTCTTGCTGAGGAAAGAAAAGGGTGACTTCAATCAAGCCTTGCAACAATGTTATATATAAAAAAAACTGTGTTATTTCTCTGTTATGGCTGGGTGCCATATTCCGGCTGGCGTTTAAAAAGTGTCTGGGTCTGGTCATCAGAGGTTTTCAGTTGAATGGGAGTTTCAATTAAAATTGAACTCATGCCACCCCCTTTGCTCCTTCATCACACAAAGGCGCATACACACACGCACTCACACACACACACGCACACACACACACACACACACACACACACGCACTCACACACACACACACGCACACACACACACACACACACACACACACACACACACACACACACACACACACACACACACACAGACACACACACACACACACACACACACACACACACACACACACACACACACACAGAGACACAGACACACACACACACACACACACACAAACAAGATGCAAGGTGACACCTACGTCATGAGACCTGTTGGCTTCTGAAGCTGTATTTCATCATGTTCACTAGGTAGCTTTTTCAAAAAAGCCTTCCTGTGTTACAATACAGTACCATCCCGACTTTGAAGAATGAACCACAAACATAACAGGACCTTGCATGGACAGCTTCTATTGGAAAAAATATATATTTTGGGCTTTGTGAGGATGTCAAAGGTCAGAGTGGTTTTATCCGTCTCTTAGCTCCAGTGTTACACTGATAAGAGTGCGTAGAGCACTTAATATTTCCAATCGCCAGTGGATTTCAAAGTCGGCCAAAAATTCCAAAACCAAAAATAAGCTACACAAGTATTTTACTTCTTTACCATGTTAATGTAGGGCCTATGTATTATGCTTTCTGTAGTACTTGAATGGGTTTAGGATTGCAACAACTTCATCGATTTGTGAAACCGGGTGCACAGAAAAAATAGTGTGGCACGGCTCATGTCAGGGGGGCCTTGGCTGGATTCTACTGGTATATGGGGGGGCCTTGTCATGGTTAAGTTTGGGAAGCCCTGTCCCATCCATGCAGGGAGCTGAGGAGGTGCAGCAGTATGAGGGGGCTTTGCTGTTAGAGAGGCTAAGCAGCTAAACACCCCACTGTGTTCTGCCATAGAGGCTGACATAAATGGATTAAGAGCTAAGAATAAACCATTTTATGTTCATGCAACCTCCTGAAGAGTGTTTTACCCCTGACTGAATTTGAATCCAGATGGAAGGGGCCGGAAGTCCACCTGTTTGTGTCACTGTGAGCTATGTTCACAGATCACACGTTTAATGTGTTGATTTTTTCGTGAAATTAAGAAGGGAATGAAAAAAATACTGAAATCATTTGTCAAGTCAAAAATGCTTTGACTGTTCTCTGAGACTTTAGCAACGACACACAGCCACGTCGTGGTAAATGCCACGTCCTGCTATCCTGATAAATACTTGCGATAGTTAATGTCGGTGACATATTGATGTCACATGCCGTCATCAATTCGCTATGGCAACCGTATGTGACATAAGACGTTATGCCATCGCAGCCATGACAAGATGACATAATGTGGACCAACTGTCAAGGCTACTCAACTCAGGAAAGGACTATGCTGCAGCTATGCCTCTGGCATCACAATGACAGACCTAGTGAAGTGGTTGAACAGTCATGCCTTACTCACATGTAGGGCTGCACAATTAATCGAAAAATAATCAAAATCGTGATAAAATAGTGAAATCGAACTCATGATTTTAATCGTGATTTAATCGTGGCAATAGTGAACTACTTTTGAGAGCGTCCTTGAAGCCAGAACATACTGACAGGCTTGTGTTTCTGGCCAGAAATCTGTCCACTTAAGTTTAACTGCTATTGCCTTTACATAATTATTACAATTAATTTTATTTTGCTCATCCCGTATGTAATTCATTCTTGGTTATACTTCATCTTGTTATAATTTTCAAAAAATCCTGCAAAAATCAATAATCGTGATTAATAATCGTGATTATGATTTTGACCAAAATAATAGTGATTATGAATTTTTTTCTATAATCGTGCAGCCCTACTCACATGTGTTACTCAATGAGATCTTATGGCGTCCTGGTGGGCATAGCAGTTGAAGTCACTATAGCCCCTAACCTAGAGAGTGCCATGATTATTGTTTCCATGGCATGTGTAGTGCAGTCTGCTTTAACCCATTTTGTCCTAAGCCCTTTTCGGGGAAAGGGTGCCCTCTGCGTATTACATCCTAAATATCTCAGCCTCCGAAGCACACACAAACATGAAATAAGTTGCATTTAAAACCTAGGATCCTCGTTTTGCATAAGAATGTGTTCATTCAGCTCTAACTTACCTACATTTTTAATAAAACAGCTCAAATCTGAAGAACCTGAATGCAATGTATATGTGTCTCCAGGACACAATGGGTTAAACCTTCAGGCCTGCCTATGTGTGCGTGTGTGCCTGTGTGTGTGTGTGTGTGTGTGTGTGTGTGTGTGTGTGTGTGTGTGTGTGTGTGTGTGTGTGTGTGTGTGTGTGTGTGTGTGTGTGTGTGTGTGTGTGTGTGTGTGTGTGTGTGTGTGTGTGCGTGAGAGAGAGAGAGAGAGAGAGACAGAGAGAGAGAGAGAGAGAGAGAGAGAGAGAGAGAGAGAGAGAGAGAGAGAGAGAGAGAGAGAGAGAGAGAGAGATGATATTGTGGTGTATCTGTGTGCATGTGTAGCATTTAAATGCACTGGGAGAACTAAGAGTTTGCAGCTGTCGAGATTTACAAAGCAGATTATTTTTACTGATGCCGAACTATACCGACATTTAATCTGGGTTATACTAACTCCTCTGCAAGGAAATTAACTTAAACTATATAAGATTAGGAGATATCTTAAAATAAGCACGCAGGAATATGACATGACAGCAACTCACTGATAAGAAAGAATGAAAAATAAATAACATCCTGTTTTGAGCCACCGTAATAGCTCTGACTGAGTATGACACACTGTAGCCTAAATAGGACAGCTCTTATACACTACTCCCTTTTTTCTTCAAGGCACAGCATTTCAGGCCATCTCTCTCCTAATGTCTACCCAAGAAAGTGTAAGAAAGTGAGTAGGCAGTGCTCTGTGGAGCTGGGGGCGTGATGCGATCAGGGGGTGTTATTAGACCTATTAGTTACGGACACACTCATTTCCTGCGTGGCCCTGAAGGACAAAACTCTAATTGCTGTGTTGCCATGAAGATGGAGGCATCTTAAGACCTGATCACCACGCACGCTGTGATAATTAACCATGGAACAGGTGATAAATCACCATAGTTATGGGGAGAAGGGTCCCTTTATTCTTCAATCAGAATGAAGAATGTGGCAAATATCTGCACATACACAGAAACCTTGGTGATTAGTAACTTTTAAGTTTGCTCAATTTACAATGACATTTAGCCAATGAAATTGAGGAACTGAACAAGCAGTTTTACAATGTAACAGTGAACAATGACAGGAAATCATAGGCCTATCTGTTTGCAGGTCCACCAGTTCAGCCTTACGGCACTAAAGCATGAAGAACCATAACATGACAAACCTTATGAATGAAATGACACTGACCTGTTAAGACTATACATTCTGGTTTGAAACCAGCCCTTTGCTGATCCAAAATCAGAGACCTGTCTTGTCGTTTTCAGCAACTATTACTTGCTTTAACTGATGAACGTGATTTTCAGCTTTTTGGGTCTGACCCTAAATCTGTATGTGCTGCTCAGCTGACCTAACTAAATCCTAATTCAATGTTCTACGGAGATTTCATGATTTCTAGTGCTTTTAAAGTCCCTTGTACTGACCAGACACTGCAAAAACTTGATGGTTCATGTTGAAACAGCATTAACAGAGAGAGGAGTAGTGCTATCCCCTGGGGAGGGTGTGTTGTAGACTGGGTTGACTCAGACTCAGACAGTCAAGCCAGGGCTCAGTGCCATTACAACTCAGTGGTTTCTCAAACAACAACATGGTGATAAGGACAATATCTGTTCATACAAAATTAAAGATTGAATCTTCTACAGCTCCTGCATTTTAGCCTAGACAACATCTACAACGTCATCACGAGAAGATTCAGGAGGCATCTTACTCAGAGTGATGAATGGCTTACACCAAAATATGCATTATAAGATGACACACTGGCAATGGCTTGGCAAAAAGGGCTACAACAAAGACAAAAAATGACTGAAAATCACTTTGCAGATGACATTTTT
>NC_085872.1:18925862-18978362 GCF_034702125.1 Engraulis encrasicolus | reverse complement strand
AGTAGCATACATTTCTAATTTGGTGCCTTCTTGGCCGATTAAAGGCAGAAGATCACTTTTTAGTGCTTGTGGATTTGTGACAACAATCCCCATAATGCATTGCAGTGCTCAAGTTACACAGGCCACACCCAGGCAGCTCTACCAGTGACTTACTGGAGCCTCAATGCCAGTGATTTCAAAAGCACTGGCACACTGATCTGTGATAGGTCTGTTAGCGCATTAGGTCCAACCCCCTATGGGCGGGGTTGAAAAGGTGGGAAAAAGGCTTGTAGTCTCAACAGAAATCCACTGCTCTTACACTTCCTCCTACGATGATGCAAAATGACGACTTTTGCATCATTGTAGGAAGAAGTGTTAAGAGGTGAATATGGATTTCTCCTGTCTCAGGGGGAATTGAGAGAGTGTTGCACGACCATTCAAAAGTATGACTGGGTGTCTAGCAATGGAAAGCCTATTGCAAATGGGTGGAGTGTCCCTTTAATGTTGCAATTAACTTTAACGATTTATTTTCAAAGGCTTGGAGTAACCTGCATGTTACAGTATATGTTACAGCTGTTGCTAGCACGTCTCCTTGCTGTGCTCCTGCCCAGTGCTGCTCCGCTACTGCACAGGATTCTAGTTGTGTGTCTCCAGAGACAGCCATGCTCTCCACCGTGCTGGCACAAGCGCCACTGCCAGCTGACAATCAGGGCAAGGGCACAGTTCTCGTATGCCAATGCCCTGCCAAGCCAGACCTCTCAACGGTGTCGTGTTTACACCGGGACAAGGCACTTAGTGGGAGGAGGAGCTTGCCAATGGCATAAGATCCCCCATTTGCCATCGTTCAGCGCGCTCATTTTTGCACACAAAGGCAAGCTTGAGTCAAAGCCAGCAGTCATCATGAAATAATGTCTGAGAAAGAGGTTAAAGCAGACATTCAACTAGATAGTTTGATTGAAAATCTTGCAAGAAATGTTCATCATTACTACGTGCTTTGTACAAAGATATATCTTGTTCAGCTGTAAAACAAAGACCAGATGGGGTAAAAGAGAACTCTGACTCCTCTGATACCTGAATAGGGATTTCAGTCACGTTTGAGTTTGACAAGATATCCACACTTACAATAAACGAACCAAAACACACCAAAATAAAATCAACTTAGATAGAGATACTAACGTCAAACGAGGGACATTACCTGTAAGAAAAACAGCACCTCACACCACCATCCCATTCTCCATCTAAGAAGGGGATCCTATCAAGGAAACTGACTGATAGCTGTTGAGATATTAGAAATAGATTGGCAATTTACGTTTCATGACAATAGCCTAATAATCATGGTTCTGGCAACTGTTCGTGCTTTACCAGGAATCTCATTAATCTGGCTACTAGTTTGCCACTGACTAAAGCTTTGTTCCTGAAATGTGTTCGCTATGAGGCCATTAGACTTCCCCAATCCTCAGATCAACTCACAACAACAAACAAAGGGGTAATTCCTCGCGCTTCTGCTTTATCATCTGGTGCATCGACGGGAGAGAGGCAGGAAATCTTCACTTGAGAGACAACAACACCGGAGCAGCACAGATGTGATTCTTTTTTATTTTTTATTCAAGTGCACAACATGACTAACGTTTCAATGGTTAGACCATCTTCATCAGAGTCCTGAATCTGTGCTGCTGCTCCGGTGTTGTCTCTCAACTAACAACAACATTGTCTCACCTGCTACCTGAGCAGGAGCAGACAGGAAATGAGAGAGAAACACGCTCTCCCCGTCTCAGCCTGTCAAAAGCACTCAATCTGTGCTGCACATTACAAGAAACACAGGACGCACCACTTGGTCTATTTTTGAGCAAGCCTTATCGTCTTACTCATCCTGAGTCATCATAGCCTGCTTGACATCGTATGTGTATTTGCCCATGCAAAGCTGTGTATTAAACGGTAGGGAGAGCATGACATGTACACAGTCTTTCATCTTCAAAGCACAGGGACCACATCAGGGGTTTTTTTCAGTTGTGTTTGCTACTGTAACATTCTGCCTGGAAACCCTGCTTACCCTGAAGGAGTGATGGGGCAGAGATGTACGATAGTACAGCACATCTATGAAATAATCATCTCAGACACACAGCCATGCCCTCATTATCCAGTGGTACATGTAATATAATGTGATGTAATGTAACGTAATGGTCACTGTAAAGAGCAAGGGTGCTCTGTCATGACTCCATGTGGTTTGGAAAAAAAACTGAATGTAATGCACCATGATGTCATTCTAATTTTAATATAACCCACAATCTAAGTATTACCAACAATAGACCCCTAGATCTGAACTCCACTATTGTGGCTGTACCCAGCAGCAGAATGCAGTGCTGCTGAATACAGCCATCCTCAAACAGGTAATGCCAAGGTTGCATGCTCATATCTCAAGCAAGCACAAGCAGTAGGGTAAAGGGAATGTCGGCAGGCATAGGTCTCAAGTTTAGGCAAAGGACGCGCTCAACTTCTTGGAAAAATGAAAGTCTTTGGGTGCGCGATAAAATGGATCAACTTAAGGAAGAAAAATCCGCACTCACAAACCACACACTGATGAAGGCTTGATAGCCGAAACGCGTTTGCTTTTTGGACATGGTGGTAATATAAATAAATAATGAGACGCAGTTTGTGAGTTTGCTGATTTTTCTTCCTTAGGCAAGCATAGGTCTGCCTGGTCTCGTCCCGGTGGCCAATATCAGTTGGCCAGGGCTCCTGCATGATAAATGTGATGCTGCTGCAGTGTGTCTGCCGGTCATGAAAAAACATGGCTTGTGCTGGACATTGTCATATAAAGCACAGTGGGGGTGGATAAGTGGATAGACGTGCTACTACCAGTGACACTGTGGAACAGAGGCATGATGCGACTGAAGACGGAGAGGTTTGACACGTCTGTCTTGGTCCGCGAGAATTCCTGACACGCCTCATGTGTCAATCTCATGTGATGGACAGTGCAGATCAGATCAGATGAACTACTGCTCACTACTGTTGCATATCTCTGATCCTGCGATCCTGTTCCACAGGAAATGATTCTTACCATGTACACAGTAAATTCTGCAGTGCTCATTTAACACTTAGAGAGTTTATTTGAGTCCATATGGACTTAAATGAACTCTGTAAGTGTTGAATTAACACCACAACATTTACTGTGTGTCTCCACAGATATACATGCACGCACACACAAGCACGCATGCTGGCACACACTCACACACTCATTTGTAATCCAAACACCAGTCATATTCCATCCAGTCTGAAACACAGCAGGTGGTGTCTGCCCTGCACTAATTCCTACTGTCGTTGATAAGTCGTAGTGACGTATGCCTGCAATATTCAGTGCTCAAGAAGATTCAACATAAATTATGGCCATTGCTGTTTGTGACGCTACTCATTTCCAACCATCCATCCATCCATCCATCCATCCATCCATCCATCCATCCATCCATCCATCCATCCATCCATCCATCCATCCATCCATCCATCCATCCATCCATCCATCCATTCATTCATTTATGTTTCCTTCCCATCTGTGCATCTATCCTCCCATCTCAACCTCCATCCATATGCATACATCCATCCATCCAAACATACCGGTATATGTGCAGTATACATACATAGGCCTACATACATAGGCCTACATAAATACACACATATGCGTAAAAAGAGTCAACCCGGCGCTCAGGTGTGTGAAAAACAGTCCAAAATGGTGCTCTTGGGAAATCCAAACTACTGCAGCTTTGCCCTGATCAAGGCCATTAGGTCGAAACATGTTGGCATTTTAATTTCAAATATGAGTAGCCACATTTCATTAAGGCTTTTTACTGTAATACACCCCCCTTCTTCCTGCTGATTTACGTCTGAGTGCCTGGGACCTGCTGCTTTCCACATACAGTACATACTTGAGCGGTTTAGACTTACAGTGACTATTAGTCCTTTCTCCTGGAAGTACTTGACCAGTGGGACGGCGTTCTGCTTGAAGTTGGTGAGGCGGCGCTCGGTGGCCTTGGGGTTGTCGTCAGGGCGACCCTGCTGCTCAGCCCTCTTCTTCAGCCGGTCCACCAGGCCGGTATTTGTACAGGCCAGGAAAACGACCAGGTCCGGGGTGCAGATCTGCAGAAGCAGAAGGAGAGAGAGAGAGAGAGAGAGAGAGAGAGAGAGAGAGAGAGAGAGAGAGAGAGAGAGAGAGAGAGAGAGAGAGAGAGAGGTAAATGATAAAGTGCTTAACAATGTATTGAAAATCAATGGAAGTCTTTGGCTCCAAATAGCCATGTAATACTGTAGCAATTCAAGCACATTTAAAATTCCAGTGTGTGTGTGTGTGTGTGTGTGTGTGTGTGTGTGTGTGTGTGTGTGTGTGTGTGTGTGTGTGAGAGAGTGAGAGAGAGAGAGAGAGAGAGACAGAGAGAGAGAGAGAGAGAGAGAGAGAGAGAGAGAGAGAGAGATTGTGTGAGTAATATTGCCTTCTATTAAGAAACACCCAACCAATCATACTTCGATGAAATGTATATATTCTAAGTACAATAGATATATAAAATAGAGAAAAACCTCCATCTAACCTCAGCAGTTCTAACTCTATTCTCATTACAATTCAAGATGCAATTGAATAACAATACAGTTGTCAATATCATTCTCATCAGTGGAGGAAAATGGGCAACATCAGAGTCGTTGGTTTCTCACAAGTGCGAAAGCTGGTGTTGGGTAAAATGCAGCCAAAAATCAAACAAGAAACACAAAAGCTGGTCACTATGCTTATGAATTCATGCTGTGAGATTGAGAATTAATTACCATAATGGTATGCAAGAAAAAAGGCAATACAAAAACCCTTTTCATAAAAAATGCATACGAGTGCCGTCCCTGTAGGTGCATAATATCATCACTGAGGTCTATGCACTATAAAAGACAACACACTGTTATGATTCAAGATCTTGAACAGTGGCATACACATCATGGAAAATAGTTCTTTTGGAGTCATTCCACACTCCCAGGAAGACAGAGCCTGCATATTTCACACTGTTCTCATTTCCTTTCATTCCCCCTACTGAATCCCAAAGCCAAAAATACACCTCAAATCAGGCTCCTTGCTGAGGAGCCCACGGAGACTCAAGTCGGAGTCGCATTCCTTAACAAAAACAACAAACACATAAACCAGGTTTTCAGAGAGGCAGGCAACGCTGTTAGTGTGTGTATTCATTACCATAGTTATGAAACCTCTGACCTCGTTTATGCAGGTAGTGTGCTCACGCATTGCAATTTCTCATCCTAGCGAACCAAAAAATGACTAAGGTAACAAACTCACTCATTTTTCAAAACTGCTTACACGGCTTGGTGGGCATGAAAAACACCTGCTCCGAAAAAATGACAACCTCCATCACAGACACTTGTTGGCTTGCTTTTTTTTTAAAAAGATTTTTTGTGGTCTTTTTCGACTTTATTTGACAGGACAGTGTGAGAGGTGGACAGGACGTGAATGGGGAGAGAGATGGGAAGGGGTCTGCAAAGGACCCGGACCGGGAATCAAACCCGGGTCAGCCGCATCGTAGATGAGTGCCTTATCGGTTGGCCACGGCAGGGCCTGATGGCTTGCTTTTATCACACCTATTAGTCATATGCAGCTCAAAGGCTATATAAACGCCCAACAATGCAGCCCCTGTATGTATATTACAGGTCAGTAGGAACACAGACTAATATCATCTTAAGTAAACATAAACTTTCACAATAGGAGCTCAGCACGTGTAAAAACAGCTGTAATATCAGCATGAAATGCATTGTAGGCAAATCTTGTTCAAAATGTGGAAGGGCTTGTAACATCAGACACCAACAGAACATGGGCTTGATCACATTGCAAATGATTCGGGTTAATATATCTGTGTGGAGACGGTCACCATGACATCAAGTGAACTACACCTAATCCAGTTTGGAACAGAACACAGGCACGGCAACTTCTACTCAAGTAGTTTAAGCATTTTTACTTTTACTTAGCTTTGGGTTAGGATGGGTGCCAGTGGAGTGCCCCTTCACAGTAAATAATGAGGTGTCAATATAACTCTTGAAGAAAAAGAGAGGGAAAAAAATCCTTGGTTCAAGCACTTGAGCTGATTTAAATAGTCCAAAACAATCTTTCAGTGGGCTAGTACATTAAAAAATCACCAAAGCTTATCGGCCCTGCCATAGGCCCAGTGAATAAAGACTGTTTTGGACTTTTCAAATCAACTGAAGTGCCTGGACCAAGGACTTTCCCCTCCTTTTTGGTGAACATTGCACCCTCCAAGCACCACTTGTATTTGAGGGATACTAGCAGCACTCTGCCTACTCTTGTTCTTATAACTCTTGAAGAGTTGAAATTAAGTCCATTTCAGATAACATTTGGTCCCACTCAAAATAAGGTATGAATACCAACACTTCAATGTGAAGAAACGATCTCACTGAAGAGTTGCAATTACACTGACCAACTGCAGAATATTACACTGACTTTTCACTATACTGTTGGAGAGACTTGGCTCTCCACAGTCTTGTAAATACTATGTTTGGAGTTATAAAAGTTTACTTCCGAGAGAGAGAGAGAGAAAGAGAGAGAGAGAGAGAGAGAGAGAGAGAGAGAGAGAGAGAGAGAGAGAGAGAGAGAGAGAGAGAGAGAGAGAGAGAGAGAGAGAGAGAGACAGACAGACAGACAGACAGACAGACAGACAGACAGAGAGAGAGACAGAGAGACAGAGAGAGACAGAGACAGACGGACAGAGATGGAGAGAGGCAGAGAGAGAGACAGACAGACAGAGATGGAGAGAGAAAGAGAGGACGGCCCCAATGGAAGACCACCCAGTGTTTTATTAATATAGCACTGCTCTCAGAGGGCCTCCCTCTGTGAGTGTAGTCGTGAGGAGCGTGAGGCGTTGCTGTAGGGAAAAGAAGCAATGCAAGGAGCCCACCGTTTTCCCCAAGGAAACTGCTGCCATTATCCCTCCCTCCTCTGGCAGGGTTTGGGGGTGGGTGGGGGGTTAGGGATGGCAGGGGACGGGACAGGAGACAGGAGACAGGAGACAGCTCAATTACCAAAGGTATTTATAGGTACAGATTTCAGCTCTCTTATCTCTATTGAAACTCCTCTTTCATGATTTATTTATTCTGTGCATCTCATGCAACAGGAAACAAACCAGAGGTACATTGCTGGCATAATCTCAGAACCCATTACAGCATGCAGAAAGGTAGTGTTACAAAATTAAGAGTGTAGTGGAAAGCGCGCACATCCAGCAGAAAAGCATCAGCAGGGTCCAAATCAAAAAACTGTCACGTGTAGGAGCGGAAAAAGGACCTGTACACCGCTTGCAAAAGACTTAATTTATTTGGAGCAACGTTTCGATCATAGATGCCTGAAGAAGATCTATGATCGCAACGTCGCTCCAAATAAATTAAGTCTTTTGCAAGCAGTGTGCAGATACTTTCCCGCTCCTACAAGTATTACAAAATTACTCATAATTATCTGTGGGTACAACATTCCACAATCTAAATACTACACCATGCTCAATTTATAATGGTGAGTAGTGAACTTAAAGCCTGTTTCAGAGTATTTCAAAGCTCGAAACTGTCAAGAAAAGAAACAAGGACTTCAATGCCTTTCATCCCAATCCTCAATGACAAGAATCAGTGACGTGGAAAGATGACACCAAGCAAACAGCGAAAGCTGCAGGACCGTTACTGATGCTCGGAGATTGTATTTTGGGAATAACAAGTACGTCAGTGGAAAGAATTTCAAGGTCATGGTAATTCAAAAACAGATAATCCCAGTACTACCAGGTATAATAAAATGATTTCCATGAAATGTCTATAGAAACACTATGCATAGTATGTAATTGTAAAATGTGACTGTATACTGTATGTATGTATGTATGTATGTATGTATGTATGTATGTATGTATGTATGTATGTATGTATGTATGTATGTATGTATGTATACGTACGTATGTATGTAAGTATGTATAGTACGTATGTAGGCCTATGTACAGTAGGCCTACGTATGTATGTACAGTACGTATGTACACTTGTATGGATTTATGTACAGTTTGTATGGATGTATGTATAGTTTGTATGTATGTGTATATGTATGCATGCCTGTATGTGTGTGTTTGTATGTATTTATGTATGGATGGATACATCTATGGATATCTATGTGATAATGCACTATTTGTGTATATTTCTGAGTATGTCTTGTACGTCTCTCCAGGCCCCATGTGTTGCATTGCTGTTTCATCATGCTATTGTTATCTCTTGATTAAGTCCGGAATCATCCCTCAGTTGTAATGTCTCTTCTGCACGCATGAATTCATCTAACACATGAAACTACTATGTTGGTTATAATGTTCCTCCATTTTTAAATGCTAAATATAAACCAACAAAAAGGTAACATTAGCTTTATTGTACAGACTGTCACCAAATTGACATCCAGCAAATTATACTTCTGCGTGGTCAATGTGAAGAAATCAGAGGAAATCGTATCATTCAAGTGCACTGAAGAGATGTCCTGGAAATGCTTGTGGCCCAACTCAACCCAACAACTTAGCAAACAAACCAAACACTCACACACGGATCCTTTCGAACATGTACTGTGCGATTTCCGTAAATGGCTTTGCAAACTACTTTGTAAGTCAAACTCTGTCATTGCTTGATTTGTCTATCTTTGTCTTTGGCGGTTCAGGACTTTTTTGGGCAGGACACAGGATATGTCCATCAAGATATCCAGTGAGCAGTGCCGCTGACAGCTTTGACCGTCCCCGGGACAAAAGCATCTGAAAGGGCCCCCTTCTCAATACATAGGCCTACAATGTAATGGGGTCCCACTTCTGGGCCCCCCTTCTACCTGGGCCCAGGACAATGGACCCGCTTGTCCCCCCGTCAGTGGGTATGCCGGTGAGCAGGACACACTCCATGCTTAACATCTACTGGTAAACTGCAGAGGTGATTTCATCAGAAGGGGATGATCACTGATGCTCACAGACACAGAGACAAGATCCCATGAGAGGCAGGCAATGTCTTTGTTGTGTTAAACATGACTAGGCTTCATGTGCTGAAAACAACTTCACACACAGTTGGAACATGATGTGTGGGAAGCATGCGCGCAGGCACGCAGGCACGCAGGCACGCAGGCAGGCAGGCAGGCAGGCAGGCACGCACGCACACACACACACACACACACACACACACACACACACACACACACACACACACACACACACACACACACACACACACACACACACACACACACACACCGGTCCTTATTAAGGCAAAGCAACACTGACACACCCGCTGCTAGGCTGACAGTGAGCCAGTTAATCACCAGCTTGGCTTTGGGAAACTAGACACACTTCTCTCATGACGGGATAGGGCAGAGACTCAGCAATGCAAAAGCACAGATGAAGGGAACAACACAGCACACATGAAACACTGCAGAGACATAATGATCCCACCGATGCAGGAGTCATAGTCCTATTTTTACTAGCAAGTTGTTTTTTTTCTATGACACAAAAACTGATGCATGTCCTAGTGCCTTGTCATTCACTCTGTATCTCCACAGTAAGAAACTGTACCAAAAGCAAAAAAAAGCTGTGCATTTCATTCAGGTCTTTGCAAGATTTTAATGATTGAACTTTAAACGATTGATTGCTTTTAAGAGTCAAAGCTTCTTTCTTTTTGGCTCTGTCATCTGTCTGTCCCGCTATGCGCATGCCTTGCTTTGCCAGACAACATCAACAGTAATGGGCGTGAAACGAGGAAGAGGGAGAGAGAAGATAGACGAGATTGTCATCACTGCCACTCGTTAAGGTTGAGCGCCAGACAGCGTTCAGGAGCCCAGTTTTGTGGCAGACGGCAAAACCTGCCTCTGTACAGAGACATTTGCTTGCTGTGTGGCCAGGTGAGATAAAGATTACATCAAATCTCTTATTGCTGTTTCCGGAACTCTGGCACACAGCAGTTACCTGGCAAATACCAATAAAGTCCTCCTGGGCACTCGCCCCTGAAGCACCGCCAGTCATTTGCTCTTCAAGAGAAAATTATAGAGCCCAGGTAGTAAGCCTGGCACAGTATGCCGCCGTCCCTCTGTCTGCATGTGAACCCGTGGGTTAAAGAATACGCTGGCTTTCTGAAGGGTTTCAACAGGAGGGGGGCTAAACCATGTTCAGCATTCGTGACATATTTGTTATACAGGCTGTGCCAGTGACGCAACACTCTCAGCGTTGCAACTAGTCAGGTCAAGATCAATGCAAGTACTTTCTGAGTTCCCGCAAATACGGGAGCTCCTCCCACTTTGTCGATAAGCAAACAACCATAAGCAAACCAAGGGAGGCAGGTCAACCATGCCGTTTGGGAAACATTAATTGTTATGCTCTTGGTCAGACCAAGTCTCGAAGAGATTTGAACGTCGATGATAATCAGGCAACATATTTGTGACAATGTTCAGCATTTGTGACATTTTTCAAAGAGCTTGTGTGTGGTCAACCAGGCCAAAGACTATCAATCCCGAGACACCCAGGCTAACCATGGTTCCCATGGTTCATTTCAAATGCAGAGCAAAACAACAACACATTCCACTTCTTTCGAGGAGGCAAACTCAACCCTGTATACTCCCAATTGAGACAGCAGGGGATTCCATTAGTGGAAAAATTACCATGTGCCTGTGGGTTTGTCTGCAGCTTCGCGGACATCAAGTGCCTGGCTCCAGGGAACGTGTCGGTCTAAAACGGTTCCTATTGGATCTCACTGACCTTAATGAAGAGCTGATTATCACTGATGCGTACACCCCATCGAGACAAGCCCATATAGAAGTAAATAGCTGATGGGCAAGGGGTGGGGGTGGGGATTGGTGGGGGTGTTGGAATTAAAAAAAAAAAACAGAATAATTTGGAAAATTCCTGTGCTTGAATTGAACATGTTCAACAAGTGCGTCTTCATTGGGGCCTTACAAAGCATCTTGTCGCTGAGGAGGCAGAAATGTAAATGATGAATAGACTACGGCTCCTGATCTTTACTCATTGGGGTAATTATCCACTTCACAGCAGAGCAAATATCTCACATTACCCCCATCACTACCAACAGTTTGTATGCTTCATTCCCCCCATGCTGTAAGACTAACCACAGTGGACTGCAATCATCGCTCCGACCAGCTGAGCTGGTACATTGAAGAAAAAAAAAGAGAAAAATAGAGGCACACATTTTGCACTTAAGTGTATCACTCTTGAGTCTGTGTCGTAATGAGATCATATCCCTGTGTCAATGTTCTCTTACCAATTCTGTCTGGGTGTGTGAGTGTGTGTGTGTGTGTGTGTGTGTGTGTGTGTGTGTGTGTGTGTGCGTGCGTGCGTGCGTGCGTGCGTACGTGTGTGCGTGCGTGGGCTCACTACTCATGTCTGTACCTACTGCATGTGTGTGCGAGCATTGGAAGTCATGAAACAGATGTTCAGACCACTTTACACAATCCACACTTGAGATTCTGGTCAGAGCACATGGCTGTAATTCCTCAGAGCAAGGCTCAGCAGCAGTTGTCTCCATACACTACTAGTGTGAGAGTGTAAGAGTGAAGAACGTGCACAGACACAAAGACAGACAGACAGACAGAGAGAGAGAGAGAGAGAGAGAGAGAGAGAGAGAGAGAGAGAGAGAGAGAGAGAGAGAGAGAGAGAGAGAGAGAGAGAGAGAGAGAGAGAGAGAGCAGAAGAGTAAACAGATACAGATTCAGATATACAATTTCCTCAAGAATGAAGTGATGATGACCAGGGGCGGTTTTAGAAAATCTGAGGCCCTGGGCAAAGAACAATTTCGAGCCCCCCTTTAAATTATTATTTTATAATCGTTGCTGTTTAAATGCAGGCAGCGGCGTAACAACGGAAACATGGGCCCAAAAGCAAGATTATCTAGGTGGGCCCCATCGAACTGCGGCCAAGGGCCCCGAAAGCTTAAATTGCCACCGCATGAAAAATCGATGCATAAATGTCGATTGACGACGGGGCCCCTGACTGGACGGGGCCCCGGGCAATTGCCCGACCTTGCCCAATGATAGAACCGCCCCTGATGATGACGACGAAGATCTTATACAGTCTCATGAAATCGTAAAGTTTTCATTGGGACACTTTTTTAGTATTTCATTTTATCCAGGAGACATACCTGATCCTCAAATGATAGAGCCTGTCCAACATCACGGGGGAAGCCATCAATGACAATTCCAGTGACATCAGGTATCTTCATGATTTTCTGTTTGATTTCAGTTATGGTTGTTTCCTGTAAGGGCATAGACATTTTCTTGGATTAATAATATGTAAAAAGAAAAAATAATAGAAAAAACAACAGCAGTGGCTTGTATTGTAAAATACCTCAACAGCTACTGAGGCTTACTGTATCTACGTATGCCCCATTTCTGTCCCAGCAATTGTAACATGCCCACTATGTACACTATGGACTCAACAGGAGGCAAAAGGAGCACTGTGGCACGCTACCATGGGGTCTTCAAACTCCCTGGCTATGCCATACTGCCATACTACTCTCCCTGACAGCCACTATACCAAAATGAGAACTTGCATGAGAGCACATGTATGATAATGCAACAACGTCTAACCACACACGTCCGAATGCAAATGAAGACAATTGCATGCAAGAGCAGCCCGTGCCTCAGCCAGAGCTTCTTCAGAGGGAATGTGAACTTTGTTCATTGGACCAGAAGAGTAGTAAGTTAAGAGTCCATCTAAAAATATCCACAACATCAATCCTAGTTCAGCCCCTCTGTAACAAACACGGGAAGACAACTCCCCTTAACCAAATGATGCCTTCCTCTACGGGGCAAGAGGGCAAGATCTGGGCATCTTCCTTATTCAGCGTGCTCACAGGAGTCATATGATGCAAGGCTAACGCTGTACTCAAATGTTTACTGCAATGTGCAATAATGTATATTAGGTCTTTGTGTATGTTTTGTATTTGTGTATTTATGTAAGCTGTCAGACACCTTCATTTCCCTCGAGATTAATGAAAGTACTCTAGTCTACTCTAGTTTACTCTAATCTACTCTACTCTACATTAACATGATGATTATGATGACGATGACGATGAGGACCACGATGACGACCTCGATGATGATAATGAAGATGATGATGATGATGATAATAATGATGAAAATGATGATTCTTTACATTACATTTGGCTTGCCAGTAACACTTTATATTTCAATTCAACAGATTCTTTTCCATTCCCCTAACACAGGGTACTAGTGACGGGGCTTAGAGTTAGACTCTGTAATAGTTCAGTATTTGTTTCAACAGATACACTTAACTAATAGATTCAAGGTGCTGAGGAGACAATGGCTGGTAGTGACAACATATAAAAAAACATATAATCTTATAAGTCAAGGACTCAGTCTTAAATCTAAAAATAAAAGGCACCTTAATTAAGAAACACACAACTGGGGGCTGCATTGTATCACACTGCACTAGTAGAGGCATGCCAGATTTTGTATAATGCTGGCAACTGTGTGTCCTTATTTGCCTTCATCCTGGTCTTAATCATAAAATCATGGTGAACCATGAACATTGTTTTTGCCCTAAATGCCAGCCACAACAGTTTACATTCTACTTGTCAACATGAATGCATTAATCTCTGCATCTCTGCATCTTCCCCTCTCTGAGGACAAACTGAGAATTGGTCGGGGGGGGGGGGGGGGGGGGGGTGGGGGGTGGTCATGACCGGAAGGCAGGACTACTCGGAGGGAGAGTGGGGGCCACAGCAACACAAAATTAATGATTTTTGGAAGCACCCAGGGTAAACACAAGATAGGATATGACGTAAGAATTAGAATAATCTGCCCTTGTAGTAAAAACCCAGAGACGACATAACAGCTTGTTTTAATCTGGATTTTCTGGAGATTAATCCTTTCCCCTTTGGTTGCCGATTATAGCTACCCTACCCACCTGTGTTTGTGGATTCCTATGAGTCCTTGAGGATTTGCTCCTTAGGTTATATTTCAGCACATTGATATTCATCCAAAATGTATTAAATATTCATAATGCTGGCTCCCATAAATCACATCTCTTACAGCTTGGAGTGATGTCACGAGCAAAAAAATTGTGTCAGCTTCTCGCATCAGAAGATAGTTGTAGATTGTCAAATGCAATAGAATAGGCAACAGTGGGAGTAATCAAATGGCATTCCATTGAATTACATCGCAAAATGCATTTTTATAGAGGTTTAAAAAGTATGTTCTCAAAACATTTGAATGGCAAGATGTCAAACATACATGATTGGGCCTCTTAACAGTCAATTCCAATATTAAAATGCAAAAAGTCAAAAATGGTTTATATCTCATTTTGGAAAATAGCTCTTCAAATGTTGAACTATAGATGGGTGAGCCTGCAATTCTATTATGCTGTTTGTTTTCTCCATCAAACAGCATACATGTATGGTTGCAATTACAACATACTGTACTGTATCTGGACTGGAGCCAAATGGTCACTTCTGATGAGAGTGTCAAACTCGTCAAACTTCTCTTTTCCCCATCTCTGCATTTGTCTTTGTATAGTGCACATCAAAATGCCCACATTCCTTTCATCCAGCATTCATAATAAAAGTCAGTATAATCCATTCAAGTGATAGGTGAGGCAACAAGGTATAGGTTAACGTGAAAGCTTTTCATGACTCAAATTTAATTGCATATTTAATAGAAAAGCTGTAGTCAAGCAACACCCTGACAGCAGGTAATGAATATTCTAGTTCACATGCTGGCGGATGAAAGTGGTGTACCAAAGTCTCCCTGTGCTCCACTGCACTGACAAGGCCTGACACGACACACGCAACGAAACAACAAATCACTCTTATTCTGGCATTTTTTGACAAGACTTAATTGGTAGCGAGGTGTCTGGCTGACACATCATTACCCTCCGCCTCTCCTCCTCAGGACCGGGATGCTGCTTGCTTCGTACCTGTGGGGCCAGCTCCCCGTTGGTGATTATCTTGGCGATCAGACTCCACTTCCTGTTACACGTGGCGTTGTGTATCATCTTCTTCCTCAACAGCTCCCCCACGGACACGTACTCGAAGCCGTAGCGCTCCGCGATCTTCAAGCTCTGCGTGCCTTTGCCGCTGCCAGGGCCACCTGTGAAGGGCACATGAGATACCACCATGTGTCACGTTGACAGCTCAGGCCAATCATGCTTGGCATGCATATGCAGAACAATCACGCACCCAGTCGTCTTTATAACGAGGTCACAGTGTGCTACAGCCGGGACATACAATAACGTATGTGAAACCGCCATCTACATACGTACGTACGTGACAGATTTTAAATGACTATGTAGGCCTCCTACAGAGACACATTCTTTTGAAAAACATGATACAGAGGCACCCTTTATCCATTTTAAAAAATCATGATGAGACATGTGCATGGTCAGAAAAGCATACTTTCATTCACGCACTCGACAGCTCCTCTTCATTCCCATTACTGTAACATCCATAAGGCTGTATGGCTGTCCTTGAAAATACTTTACACTACAGTACATGATAGGATGCAATCGAAATTTATATAACATAGCAAGCATGCATGCACTTAGACACACAACACGCACGCACGCACGCACGCACGCACGCACGCACGCACGCACGCACGCACACACACACACACACACAAATGAACTTTCACATCTATTCAACCTTCCACAACCTTCCACACCACTGTTGGTGGTGATGTTCATGCTTTCACTGTCTGCATCTAAATGAGATCTGCTTTAAAAGGGTATCCGTACCTAAGGATTTATCGATCACTCTAATTAACACAGCAACACATTGGTAACTTGTTGAAAGAGAGAGACAGAGAGAGAGAGAGAGAGATAGAGAGAGAGAGAGAGAGAGAGAGAGAGAGAGAGAGAGACAGACAGAGAGAGAGAGACAGAGAGAGAGAGACAGAGAGAGAGACAGAGACAGAGAGAGAGACAGAGACAGAGACAGAGACAGAGAGAGAGACAGAGACAGAGACAGAGACAGATGCAGGCAGACAGACAGACAGACAGACAGACAGACAGACAGACACAGAGAGACTTATGCCTCTTTTCCACTGCCGGTTTTCTGGTAGGCCTACAGCTCGACAAAACACGACTCGGCCGTCACTTTTTAATTTTAGAATAGGCCTGACACAGCTCATTCTAACAGTAAAAAGTGGCAGCCAAGTCATGCTTTGTCGAGCTGTAGGCCTACCAGAAAACCCCCAGTGGAAAAGAGGAAAGAGAAAGATTAGACTACGAGAGACCACTCACTCCTTCATGATATGATGTACCGTGTAATGAATTAACTGGTGTAACTGACAGACTTCACACGTCCGCGTGCCATACAGTGTATGAGTGAACATATTGAAAAGTGCGAGAGAAGGATTAGGTTGTGCTTCCTTACCGATGACAAGGATAACTTTGGGACGAGGCTTAGAAGGGTCAAACACCTCGTACTCCTCAATGAGCTCTGCCGTTTCCGAAAGGTCTGAGTCGCTTTCGATGGAGAACTGATGGATAGGCGGGAGCCGCTCATATCGTCTATAGGGGAAGTTGGGGCTGTCGGGCATAACTAGGATGGAGAGTGCAAGATATGTTATATATAAGGCATGTTATAGAAGAGAGTTGTCAAAATGTGTAAACAACATCACGTGCTATTTTGTATAGTTTCGAAAGTCATGTTTTTCCACCAAAAATCAACCTTGATCTAGCAAATATTCTGTGGATGGGAAGTTCTCACCAGCATGGGTCAGAAGAGAGGTCTACCAAATACATCACACTAGTGGACAGAGCTACAGTTTAACCAGTCAGATCACTCATTCCACAGTTTCCACCCAGATACTGATTTAAGTGACATGTTGGGACCATTTACCATATTTGTTGTGGATTTCTTGACTAGGTCAAGGACAGATCGGTCAGTTTTGTCCACTATTCTGTATAGCCTAATGTATGTGGCCACAGTACAACACAGACATTTTCTACTTGACATATAGGCCTAGTGTTACTGAACTTCAATCAGCGCTAACTGGGCTGCTGGTGATGTTCCCAAATGCAAGTACTCAATGGCAGTGAAGTCTTACAACCGCACACAGACAGCTCATTCATGAACTGCTATAAATTGTCAAACCATAAAGATAATAATGAAAGATTTTCATGGCCTTAAATCAGAACACAGCTACATTGGCCAATAACAGTTTGTGATTAAAGCTAACAGCTTTGCCATGCAAATCCAGCTCAGTGGGTGTCTTTGTAGATCCTCCTCTGGCTTCATTTCCCTATCGTTTTGCTTCAAGTCATGATGCCGATTTCATGGCACGGCCATTATTTCCTCAACTGATCAAAGTTTCTTCCTTCATGGTAACTAACCAGTAATGAGACAGTATTTAGTCTGCTGTGCTTCCAGGCAGAAGGTCTGAGGAGATACCTTGTCGTCGTTTTTGCATTTCTATTTGAACCATTATTTCATTTGACTGGCAGATTAGTTTCCTCTTCCTGTCCTGCCCTACATACCGTTTCTGCAGTGTGAAGAAAAAGGAGTCGCACACAGGAGCTTGATGCTGTTCAGTGAAACTGTATTAAAAGCTGAAAATAAAGAGAAGCCAAAACAAAAAGTGGGATGCAAAACGTTTCGGGTCTAGCCCATCATCAGTGTTCCCACTTTTTGTTTTGGCTTCTCTTTACTTTAAGCTTTTAATACAGTTTCACTGAACAGCATGAAGGTCCTGTGTGCGAGTCCTTTTTCTTCACACTGCATTTTTGGTTTGGAATTTACGCACCGAGCGAAACTTGGCGCGGACGCCATCTCTACCTTCACCTACATACCGTTTCGAAAGAAAGACCTCCGCGACTGGCCTCCATTCAGGGGAGGCAAAGATTTCTTCTCTTGACCCACAAAGGTGTCCCATCTGACTTTGTCTGTGCCTCCCAGCTCTCGCACCTTCTTCAAGCAGGTCTCCAGGTAATCGATAGGGTCTTCTGGACGGTAGTACATCAAACCTGTCAGCAGGCTCTGAACACACCCAAACAAACAAAGATTCAATGACAATGAAAAAATGAAAACAATGTTGTTGTTACACACACACACACACACACACACACACACACACACACACACACACAGACACACATACACACTTGCACGCATGCACGCACACACACACGCACGCACGCACGCACGCACGCACGCACACACACACAGGCATACATAGTGTGAAGGATCTGGATGAAAACAGAAGGTTCTTTATTAATAATTTCAATAGCATCCTTTCAAGTTACACTCCTTGTTTTTGTTTGCATTCCCTTGAGGTGTTTCTAGTGTCCATGTTTACCCCCCTTTAATTAGACCTCACTAAATCTCTGTCTGCAAATAACAATTAAATGGAATCACACCCAAGGATTTAATTTAGGTTAGACATTAAAAACATTCAAGACCAACAGCATTGAGGAGAAGTTGATCAAATAAAACAACGTGATGCTATTTAACATTAAATTTACCATTGGATCACCTTTCAATGAAAACAGATTTGGTGTCATGAATGCTTCCACATTATTTGACAGAACAGACTTGTAAACAGCATGCAGATTGTAGTTGTGCCAGTCTTTATGGCACATTACTCACGTATAACTTCTCCTTCATCCAAATTGTTAAATAGCAGTGGACAGTAGGCCTACTGCAAACAGCATCTAGCCTAATAATTAATGGCTGTGACAAAAGAATAGTGTACGGTTTTTGGGTCAAATTAATTATGGCAACAAGACGTTTAACTGTCAGAGAACAGGTGACAATACAATTTTTGGAACTACAGAGACTGTCAGAGAACAGGTGACAATACAATTTTTGGAACTAAAGAGAATCTAGGTCTATTTGGAGACATGGATTCCTCACCGCACGAAATATCACCAAGTGGAACTCATCGCCCCAAGCAGATAAAGAATAGAAGGACAAAAGATGAGTTAAATGACAAGGGTGAAGGCAAATACTATATGACCACATTTAAGTAGGCTATCTGACCTATCTTTTGTTTACGTGTGCGTCCAAACAACCGAAAATGTAAGTAGCCTAACTAAAAGAAGTATCATCAGAAACAATGCTCATCATAAATCTCACCTCAAACAGTTGGGGTATCTCCCTTCTTGAGAGATACTCCTTTGCATCGTTGGTATTCATATCCGTCTTGACAGGTAACGGGATTCTTAAAAATGTCACTTCGTGACGGTGAAATAGGCTACTTTGCGTTTTGGTTTATCTGTGCGCTGTGGCAACTCCGCGCAGTCGGAGCTTCAATTCAAATTCCCTTTGACTGTTGGATTCCAGAAAGAAGTACCTCTTTTCTCAGCGCTAAACCGGGTGATGTCCATGTGACATATTGCGTTTCAACCAGGCCCTCAAATCGATCTAGGTTAAAAATCCAACGATTGTAGAAATGGCCACATTCTGGGCGCTGAATGGTAAAATAGGGAAATTGGCTGCGCGCGATGTTAAGCGCAATGATGCACAGACTGATATGAGGTCTGAGCGTTGCCTCACAGATCGCCGGAGCTGAAGTCACAAGGTTGACCAATGCTGTTGCACAGACGACTGAAGCTCAAGTTAAGATGCTTCTAAACGAGTTTTGGTTAGCCTACTTTGTCTGCGCTCTATAAATAGAGTTGAGATAGGCTACCTTTTTAAGAAATAAAAGATAACAACATGCTTACACCTTGCGACCACCACGTGGTGGGATGCATAGGCGCAATAACTTTCTCTCTAATCTGGCTATTTCATTCCAAACATCGCAAACCACCGATTCACTATTCTATTAGCTCCACCCGATAGGATTAACACTGCTAATTAAGTTTGCATCATGAAATACATTTCCAACAGTTTGGTTTCAGAAATCTGTTGCTTTGAAATAAAATTGGGCCTCATAAACACATTTGCCTATAATTAAGATCAATTCATGGTTTTAGCCTTTATGCCTATAGTAGCAGATTAATCTGTCTTTCAAACAGGATGGCCACACGATGAGCTATGACTCATTATTAATAGCCTACACTGCCACCTTTGTGTCTGACAATGTAAGAAATGAGTCAGTATTAATCAAGGAAATGCCACACAGTGCCATTAAGCAAAAGGAGATTGCATAGACCACTGGGCATCTTCTCTAATGGGCTACTGCAAAATTGCAATTAATAGCCTACAATAAGTGTCATTTTTGTGAAGTGGTTTATCAAAGAGATATATGCCTTAATTGCCTGGGCCATTAATTTAAAAGGCCTCATGCTTGAAGTGTTGCCTTAGGCATGTCAAAAATAATGGGCTAGTAATTCTCCAGGGCGGTTCCATAGAAACTATTTTCAGGGCTTCAGTAATGACAGGGGCGAGCTAAGGAACCGGCCCATCAAGCTAATCAGGCTGATGAGGGCCAAGCCCAGACGTCCACATGTCCTAAAGCCAGGGGCAGGACAAAGTAAACCCCTCAGCCCACACTCCCTTCCCTAAGGGACCTCACATTGTACCTGTACCATAGGCCTACCATATCAGGTACACAAAAATAAAAAAAAATAAAACTAACAAATAAAATGTGCTCGGGTACACAAAACATAAAACGTGTTTAGGTGAAATTGGCCTCTGTTCTCTTCATCTTTTTTGGGTGGAGCAAAGCATTTTTGTCCATGGACACATTATTTTTCATTGCTGAAGGAAATGTATGTGTACCAGGCAACCAGATAGGTCAGAGGGCTTTGACGTTCAATTCAGTTTTTGTGAAGGTGCTCTATCTTTGGTTAGACTTTACTTGGAACCTGCATTGGGGACTTTTTTGAGCACACAACTTTTCATTGCTGAATGAAATTCATGTGTACCAGACAAAGAAGATAGGTCAGAGGGCTTCTGCGTTCAATCCAGTTTTTAAAAAGCCATGATGAAGGCCATTGTTGGCCGAAACATGTTGGGTATTGTAACCAGTTGAACTAGCTAAGTTTATTAGAAGCTTTTTAACCAAGAAGAAGAGTTCCTTGAAATGTATGTGTATTTGACAATAAAACATCTTGTAATGTTGTACTGGTTAAATAGTAGGCCAACAAGAAACAATATATGCGTAACAAAGTGAAGTCTATGTGATTGGAGTGATTCGTTTTTACTTTCAGCAGAGCTTGTTTAGTTCAGGGGTGGGGGAACCCATGTGTCGAGGGCTGTTTACAGGCTGTTTTATCTGGCCCCAGATGTAATTTTAATGTAATGAAATATGACATGAAATATGACATATTTTGTAAAGAAATCTTAGAAATTACATTTGCAATACAATTAAGTTATATTCAGGGGACCTAGAGAAGGCAGGGTCTGTTTTAAAGGTGGCTGCCTTCAATATGGGCCTAAAGGGCATGGGGGGAATCCTGGTTTGTGTTCATCGTATGGCCCCTGGAGGACTTGTAAGGCCCTTGGAGGAATTTGAAGTGGCCCCTCGAATGAAAAAGTTGCATGAGAATAAAGAAAGGACGTTAACAGGTGTGGTAAGAAAACAGAAAAAAGGACTGTAGGAATATTCCAAAGATCAACTGTCGACTTCCAAATAAGACACAGCCATGTGACACTGATGAAGTAAACGGCATAGAGACGGTACGAGTAAGCCACAACGACACCATAGGGTACTGAATTGCAAACCAGAACACAGTGCCACATACATACTGATTTTACTTTGAAGGTCCTGTACTGTATTTCAGGTGACACTGCTGTATTTTGGAGAAAAAAAGTCCCTGATGTCAACTATTGAGAGTAGAGGTGTGTTCAAAATATCGGTATCAGGATACATCGTCGCAGGCCTCTTCACGATACACGTATCGATAAGGAGGCGTCAGTATCGATATTTCAAGTAGGCCTACAACAAACAGTTAGTTTATCAAGTTGCTGAAACTGCATTTGACAGTTGCTCCTTGCTATGCAGTAGGCCAATAGCTTTGTGAAAGTTTGTGCTTTATACACTACAGTATAAGTATAGCTACAGAAAACAAAAAAGTAACATTTGATTATAAATATGTTTATTTTCTTAAAATTGTAGAAAAAAGAATAAATAGAGAAGCCTAAAATATCGGGATATATATCAGCTTGAAGACCATGTATCGGGATGCAC
The DNA here is from genome assembly GCF_034702125.1 of Engraulis encrasicolus. Lineage (NCBI taxonomy): Eukaryota > Metazoa > Chordata > Actinopteri > Clupeiformes > Engraulidae > Engraulis > Engraulis encrasicolus. Next base: position 18,956,254 of record NC_085872.1, on the reverse strand, counting down.
ATGTATGTACCGTATCGTATCACAATACATATCGTATCGTGACCTCTGTATTGGGATGTGTATTGTATTGTGAGATTGTTGCCAATACCCACCCCTAGTTGAGAGGCCATTCGCTTTTAACTACCAAAGTTTGTTACTCAAATCACAGTAATAGCTGAGTGAAAGGTAATAGGCCTACTATTAAAACAGGCACACTTGGACTTTTACACCTTCCAAGGAAATCTAAACCCTTTAGTAAACTTGATTAAAAAGTACAAAAACTTAATGAAAGCAGGACAATTAATACAGTATATCAAACAGTAAAAGCCCAACTGGGAAACTCCAACCATTGTCATTGTGACACAGCACTCCACAGCAAGTGAACACTGCACACTGCCCACAACGAAATTGCATTTATGTCTCACCCGTGCAAGGGGGCAGCCCTCAATGACGCACCAAGGGAGCAGTGCGGCGGGACGGTGCATGTTCAGGGTACCTCAGTCATGGAGGAGGATGGAGGAGAGCACTGGCTATTTACTCCCCCACCAACCTGGGGGGTCGGGAGTTGAACCGGCAACCATTGGGCTACAAGTCTGACGCTCTAACCGCTTACCCATGAGTCATGACCCTAAATCATCATCACATTGACTGGAAGAGGTCTGTGACATCACTTGTGGTGTTTATGAAGATTATGTAAGGTCATATCCAAAGAGTTCAGTTGCAAGCAATTGGAACGACAATTTAAGACATCTATTCCATTCGTCATTACTATTAACCCAGTGTTTACAAATGTGCTAGGTCTTTTGTCACAAACTGTACCTAAATATTCAATGTTTGAGGATGCTATATCAAGGTGATTTGTGCGGAGGTTCCATTGATGTTGGTTAAAGTGTTAAAAATATCCAAGAAATTGTATCCCGGAGTTACGCAATTGGTGAGCTGTTCAAGGACCTGTTGAGGCAACAGTTTGGTGCCAATATCACATCAACTTATAGGACAAGGAAACTTATGTGAACTTTCATTGATGTGAATCTTTCACATAACGTGTAAACAATCAAACAAGCACCCTTCAGTATTTGAGTGTTGTCAAAAATCAAATGATCAATGTAGGCCTACATTCTGTGTAAACCTGACACAAGAGTGCAGCTGAAATATATTATTCCCTTGGTAAGTGAGTGCAAAAGCTACAGGTTGTCTGTACTGTATATCTAGCCTAACAATAACAGCATGTACCATCCTTTTTGGTGCTGATTCTCTGACCTACTTTCAAAATTTGCCCTAATCCCCATCAATTTTGCCTCCATTTACAGGTTTAATTCCTTTCCATGCAATTATTATTCTTTAGAAGCTTGGAAATGATAAGGATAGTAATTAAGTTTTTTTGCCCACATATCAATAGTCTTTGCATCTGACAAATGTTTTCTGAATGGTTGAATAGGCTATAGGCTATGCTCTGGTAATTGTTTTTCACATCACAGATATTGCTCTCTCTCTCAGCCATGCCGTGGTCCATTGTTGGGACACTGGGTCACTACGTCGGCGACCCGGGTTTGATTCAGGCCTGGGTCATTTGCCAATCCTTCCCTGTCTCTCTTTCTCCCCACTCGTTTCCTGTCTGTCCTTTATGGTCCTGTCAAGAATAAAGGCGAAAAGCCCCCCAAAAATACATTAAAAAACGGAGAAAATTGAGACCAGTCTCAAAATCTACTGAGGCTCAAAAGACCCTCTAGCACACAGGCCTGCAGAAATCATACTTGCATTTTTATGCGTGAAAATAGTGGAAATGTATGAAACTATGACCACTGGCTATTACACGCATTAAACAGGAATCCTTTATTAAAACCGCTTAAAACAAACAAACAAAAACTTTGACTTGACCATTACTCCGAAATATCAACTCCCAAGAAGGCAATAACTGAATATGGTGTTATATCTTCCATTACATTTCATCTTTTTTTTCATCTAGCCCTATTACTTTTTTCAAATAGATCTAGGCCTAGTAGCAGTGGTTTTCAAAGTGGGGCCGGGGACCCCTAGGGGCCGCGAAGGGATGCAAGGGGGGCTGCGGAATGTTGTCAGAAAAAGTATAGCACATGAAAATAATTAATTAATTTATACATTTGGTAATTCATTAATTACCTAAATAAACCACAACCCTCTTAACAATATTCCCATTAGTTAAAAGCGGCATAATAATCTGTTCCAACTAACATTAGTTATTTTAAATATCCACAATGGGACACTGACACACACAGGCTATGGTCGTGAAAGGGGGTGCGCAGGGGGTGCCTTGGCTGGAATTTAGCAGCATATGGGAGGGCTTGTCATGGTTAAGTTTGGGAACCCCTAGCCGACAGAAATCGCAAACTCTCCTGCATCTCTGGCAGACTGGCACACCTTGCTCCTGAAACCGCCTCACTGAATACAAGCTGTAAACTTTTGTCTCGTGCCTCTGCAATGGCAAAACATATCAAGAAAAATGGGGAAGGCGGTTCTTTCTCTGCAGTGCTTATATTCATGTGATTATGAACTTTATTAAGTGATATTTCTGTTGTAATTACTGTACAGCCACACACTTTTACTGCGACTCGAGAAACTCTTATTTTGAAGGAAACGGGAAGTGCTTCATTTCAGGAGGGTGTGACGAAAGCTCACCTGCTAAGGAACAGATGATGGGCAGCCTAAATATATTAGGAATACTCACTGTTTCTTTCGTACTGTTTCATTTCTCTGTCACCCAAACCAATGATGTTGAGGTAGGATTTAATTTCATTACATTTTAGACTGTTTCGGTAAAATAATACAGCAGAATGGTCCCTTGCTTTCTGACATGTTAGCTAGCTTACCGGTGCACAGCTGTCTTCCTGATCTGCTAATGTTTGTGCTGGATGCTAATTAATAAGCGACTGTATGGTTAGTTGTCATTGCCCATAGTCTATTTTAATCATGTCACAAAACCCACCTCCTGTCATTCTCCGATGCACGGTGTAAGTCCTTACATAAAGTCTGAAGGAGGACTGCTAACACTAACAGCATCCAAGCTTGTTCTGATGGACGTCAGCTAATGTTATTGATTTCCTGAAGTGTCAATCTTTTCCAAAACGTAAGACAGTGGTAATAAAGCAAGCAAATCATACAGTTATTTTGAAGTTGGCTTAGAAGGCAGTAGGCTATTCTGATCTGAGATATGGGTCATCGTGCTGTTGGGAAGATGATCTTGGTAAATTTGACAGGTGTTGGTATGAGTCGATTACATTTTTTGTTGACTGCAGAAAGATTGGCAAGAGGTGGTTTAGTGAATATTCAAAACAGGTCAAAATAGAAAAACGATATTTCAAACACAGGAAATAAAATTTATGTTGCAATGCAAGTCTGTGTGTATTTCTTAGGACATATGGCATTGCCTACATATCATTGTCCCTCAGGCAAAACGCCTGTTGGCCTTAAAGGCTAGTCTACATTCTTGTAAATGCGTTGGCCTTTGATATTGTGCAGGATAAAGTGTAGACTGATTATTTTGACCAATGTGCTCTTATTAAAACCCTCCCCTGTCTGTTCAAATTTAGGGAAGAGCCCGTCAATTCTTCAGGAGTGGCCACACCAATAACTGGGCTGTACTGGTATGTAGCTTGTAATGGTTTCAGTGTATACTACTGGTTCATGATTGATGGCATGGAGCATTCTGTGAGAGTGCTCTATTAATTGTTACTACATGGATTCATCCTCTTGTCTTTTTGCTGTGACTATTTCCCTGCCTAGGTGTGTACATCCCGTTTCTGGTTCAACTACAGACATGTGGCCAATAGTCTGTCAGTGTATCGAAGTGTCAAGAGGCTGGGGATCCCAGACAGGTTTGTGAAGTTGTGTACACCAGTGGTCCTTAAACTGTTTTTGTAAAGCACCCCCTTACCTGTTCCCAATATAAGCCAAGCACCCCTTAACCCAAACTTTTCCACATATTACGCACTAAAATGGATGAAATTGATTAATACAATGATTCTCGTTCAAGACATTAAAGAATATGACTTAATCAATCAATCAATCAATCAATCAATCAATCAATCAATCAATCAATCAATCAATCAATCAATGTCTTAAAATGGCGAGCAAAACATGTTTTAATTTGGTGTTGATGTGGCCTAATTATAATGTTTGCATACAGAATTTTGGTCTCAACCTTAACGCAGACAATATTCTGCGGACCCCCTGCGATCTCTGGCACCCCAGGTTAAGAACCACTGGTGTACATGTAACAAAGCTCTTCCTGTTGAATATACCTGACACATCAATTGTTACCATACCTAATCTGCAAATACGCTAAATCTTAAGAAAAAGGAAAATAATGTCCTGTTTTTCACCAGTGTAATCATACAGTACAGGGCAAAAGTATGGACTCACCTTCTCATTTATGCATTCTCTTTATTTTTGTGGATTTTCCTTCTGTATTTTCATGCAGGGCATCAAAACTGTGCATGAACACATGGAGAATTACGTACTTACCAAAAAATATAATTCTAGCTGTTGTCCAACAGCAATTACAGCTGTCTATCCTCCTGACGTTGACACGGCACAACTGCCCCACACATTTCAATAAGCTTATTTTTGTCTATTTTCTATTATCAATCCTAATTGAACATTACAGTCCTCCGATAACTCACTAGAATTGTAGAACTGGAATTTTGAGACCTAAAACCTAGTTTTAAACATTTGCCAATACAAGCATTTTACAGACATTTTCTTGATATGATATTGAGTCACAGCCAGTTACTTGGAGAGGTCAAACCTGTGTTGGAGGGAATCTGTGGCAGGGTTTTTCACTTTTACTTTTACTTTTTGTATCACTGTTTCACCTAGATAACCAGCTATGCTGACCAAGTGACCTATTATCAGATCAAGAAAATCTGTCTTGTATTGCTTGTATAAATTAAAATGGACTCGAATGACTGGGTATTTTTACTTGAAAATAGACAGAAAAATAAGCTTGTTGAAACATGTGGGGCCCTCAGTTTTGCTGTGTTGACGTCACTGTTTGGCATTTTTTGATATTTTTTAAATAATTGTTTTTATTTTTTATATATTTTCATTTTTTAAGCAAAAAAATATCCATGTGTTCATGCACAGAAATAATGCCCTCTCTGAAAATGTCTTATGTTTTTTAAAAAGCCACAAAAATAAAGATAATTAATTAAATGAGAAGGTGAGTCCATACTTTTGCCCTGTACTGTATATTACTTGTTACTTTTTGGTAACTACTTGTTACTTGTATTTTGAGTATTAATAGGTAAAGCATTTGTTTCTCAACTTTCTGCACAAGAGCATTATACTTGCTACTGCTTTAGACTTGCATTACCAGTATACAAAGTCACTTTCACTTTAAATTTGATTTAATCTAAGGAGAGGTTTTGATGTGTCATACTAGCAATTATCTGGTGGTACACTTCACTACCTGGTAGAGTGATATTTCATCACGTACTGTAGCTAATCATCTTGACTCTTAACTGAAGGCTCGGCTTGTCACAAGAGAAATCCCCCTGACCTTTCAATTCTATGTTCCACAGTTCATATCGTGTTTCTAGATGAATATTAATTATGTGTCCTATTCCGGGCTTCATCCGTTTTAAATATCACCTTATAAAGTCAGTGTACTACTCGATAGCTTTCCTTCCTCCATTAAATCATCATGAGAGACCATCAAAGATATATTTATTTCATCGGGGAGATCTAAAATAGCTTCCTCGTGCACAACTGTTCTAATTTGAGGCTATTCTTGTTGGTTTTTTTTTCAGTCACATTGTTCTGATGCTGGCAGACGATATGGCCTGTAACCATAGAAACCCCAAACCAGCCACAGTGTTCAGCCACAAAAACATGGAGTTGAATGTGTATGGGGATGACGTGGAGGTGGATTACCGGGGATATGAGGTGAGGCGTTTTGCTGTCTTCACAGCTTTATGTGATTGTGACCTCCCAATTTGACTATAATCACATCCTGTGGGATTTTTTTCTGAAAAGGGTGCACATTTCATGACATCTCTGTTTTTTTTTTTTAAATTCCAGATTGATTTTGTTTTCAATCTCTGATTGTGAAGCTTTTCTAATGCACTGCTTGAGTTAAATGCCTATGTTTGTGTTGAGATAATGTACCTGTATATCATTTTATGTATACGTCCGCATTGCTTCACTGTGTGCACATTATGGATGCCCATTGACGTTCACAATTCATGAATTCTTATATCCAAAATCTTGATATAACTTGCGTAGAAACCCCCATGATTCATTTCAGGTTTTATTGTGAAACTTTTTCAGGTGACGGTAGAGAACTTCCTGAGGGTTCTGACGGGGAGATTGCCACCAAGCACTCCTCGGTCAAAGCGCCTGTTGTCTGATGATCACAGCAACATCCTGATCTACCTGACAGGTAAGAGCACTGCCACAGGATACCTTCCACAAACCTGTCAGTTCGATTCGACGATGCATTGCAATGCATTACACTTCTACTGAAAGAATAGACACATTTTTCATCAGCCATGAGGCAATACAAGCAGTCACATACTGAATAACATTTCATTGACTGTTGTGTGTATCAATGCTGCAGCTTTCAAAGCTTTGAAGTTTTTTAATTTAATGTGAAGCTCATTTACTCCGGAAATGCCCACAGAAGTAACGGAAGCTTGAAAAAATATGTCGCATCGATTATGGCATTTGCCGAATCGATTATTGAATTGTCCTGCCACGCATTGCGATGCATCGCCGAATCGATTATTTTTGACACCACTACTAGTTTACCCTGTACATATACTGTACTGTACTATTCTGTCCTCCAAGTGGCCAACCCTCCATTTTATGTGTTTCCATTTGTTAGGTCACGGGGGAAATGGCTTTCTGAAGTTCCAGGACTCAGAGGAGATCAGCAATGTGGAGCTGGCGGATGCTTTTGAGCAGATGTGGCAGAAGCGTAGGTGAGGACCTGTACTGCTGCTATTACCCTTTCTTTCCTCCCACAGCCTGAATTCATGAAAATGAAATAAAATGAAATGGTATCCGTGTCCCCTGTCAGACTCACCCCCACAGTGTCACAAAGGCGCAAGTGACTACTGCTATGAAGTAGATATCATTTGAATACCACTTTTAAGGGACTAGCGTGGCTAGTATCTGTGTGTTGTCCTCAGGACCAGCATCAGCATCAATGTATTTGCCTTTTATCTCACCTTTTATCCGTCAGTGTCTGTGTGTATGACCAGCAGTGTTTTTCATGCATTGTCTGTTTGAGTTTAAATATGGAGCTTGAAAATATACTTAGTGTTGCTCTACCAAGACTGATGCTGTCTCATTTGTTAGCTCTACATTTAATCGTATTAACCGTTTGCATCACATTTAATAGCCTATGTCCTCCATTCAGTCTGGGTGATTTAGTATGAAATGCATGCATGTGTCATAATGATTTTATAGCAGGGCTTTCATTATTTCTGACCGGGTTTCAGTAAATGATGCTGCTGTGAAGTCACGTACAACTGAACTCCTAGTTACATGTGCATGTACCTTTTTCCTCCTCCTTGCAGGTACCACGAGCTGCTCTTCATCATAGACACATGCCAGGGGGCCTCCATGTATGAACGCTTCTACTCTCCCAACATCATGGCTCTGGCCAGCAGCCAGGTCGGAGAGGACTCCCTCTCGGTAAGGCCCCATTGGCTGGCTGCAGGGGCGTAAATAATAATCGAAATGTATCGATGCATCGATCCTATGGTCGACTATTTGAATCGAATCATATCGTGTCGTGGGGCATTGTTAAGTATTGGAAATAATCTTATCGCTGGCCCCTGTCCAATGACCTAGTTCCATAACATAATAGAAGAATATCGAAAATAATCGAAACCCTGCTTTAAGAAATCGATACCGTATCGTATTGTCATGAAAGCTGTGATGTACACCCCTAGTGTGCACCATGCCCTCACCTAAAACCTTGAGCTTAACTGGACTTTGTTTACACCTTTAAATATCATGGTTTCCCCCAGCACTTAATTGCTGAGGCACCCACCTTGGCAACAAACACCTACCACCATGACAACGCGCCCTGAAAAGATAAAGGCTTTGTGTTGTGGATGTAATTTGTATGTAAGCAAGTTGCTGAATTTAAGTTCATTCGCCAAAATGTATTAATTTCAGGGTTTACATATCATATTTCTCATTAAAATGCATAGAATAGCCTTTCCAGTGCTCATAGTCACATGTCTCTGATACCACCTAGCCCCCTACCACTTTGAGTAATGAAAAGTCAGTGGGAAACATTGAATACTGTACTGTACAAATAATTATTGAGAGCATTCAGCAATTTACAGGAAGCAGTAAGTACAGTATTGGTAACGGCAAAGATGTGCCATTATGCTGGTTAGTTCTCAGATGTGATCAGTGAACAGGTGTTTGCTGCGTATTATTACAAAGCTTTTACCATGTAGTTGAAAGTACATGACAATTTAGATTCTATTGGTATCTCTATTGGTATCTCTATTGGTATCGCTATTTCTGTGACTTTAAAAACAAAAATTTGGAATGAGACCGGATGTTGACTGATTCACTGTTTTAGTGCATGTTCACTGTTACAATAGGTCGGGAATAATTTTCTGTGCAGGATCCCCTGCCAGGGGTAAAATTGTTCTTTCCACCACCTGCAGAGTAAATTGCGAGCTCATGTTTGGTGCTATTTCCGATCACAGATAGCACAAAAAAATCAAATAGCGTATTCTCCTCAACCAAAACCACCAGCCTTATCCATGTTATATCATAAGATTTCAGGAACATTTCAGCGCGGTACTGTAGGTGTCGCAGGGTTGTGTAAGTATAGCTTATGATAATGATCAGCGGTTTGGCAGCAGCAGTGTTTTAATTTCTTGTCTACTTTCTGTGCAGCACCAGCCTGATCTGGCAATTGGAGTCCACCTGATGGACAGGTACACCTTTTACCTGCTGGAGTTCCTGGAGGACATACACCCAGCCAGTCAGGCCAACATGAATGACCTGGTGAGGCTGTGTGTGCGTGTGTGCACATGCGTATGCGTGTGCGTGTGTGTCTGTGTCTCTGTGTGTGTGTCTGTGTCTGTGTCTGTGTCTGTGTCTGTGTCTGTGTCTGTGTCTGTGTCTGTGTCTGTCTGGATATGTTTTAGTAGCAGCACACATCAGGCTGGTGCAACACCACAGCTAGTGCAACTATTGTATGGATTAAATAGTTTTCTTTATTTTTAGTGGGTTATCTAAGAAACATATTCATATCAGTACATCAGTTACCAATTTCTAATTAATTTATAGGCAATAGCTGTGGTTTTACCACCGGATGTCTGAGTCCCAAAAAAAACGTCATTGACCCCTGCACTACATACATACAGTGAGTCCAATATGTATTTGATCCCTTGCTGATTTTGCCGGTTTGCCCACTAATAAAGACATGATCAGTCTATAAATTTATGATAATATGTATTCAAACATGGAGAGACAGAATATCAAAAAGAAATTCCAGAAAATAACTTAAAATAATATATTTTAATTTATTTGTATTTAATTTAGGCCAATAAGTATTTGACCCCTCTAGCTAAAGAGGATAAAGTGCTTTGTGGCAAAGCCCTAGTTGTCTAGCACTGAGGTTAGATGCTTCTTTTAGTTAATGACAATGTTTGTGCATATAGTAGAAAATATTTTTTGCCCATTTTTCTTTGCACATTATCTCTAAAACATGAATAGTTTGTGGCTGTAGCTTGGCAAATGGGAGGTTCAGTTCTCTCCATAGAATTACTATAGGGTTAATATTTGGAGACTGTCTAGGCCACTTCACGACTTTAATATGCTTCTTATTGAGCCACTCCTTTGTTGCATTGACTGTATGTTGTGTATTATTGTCATGTTGGGAGATCCAAAAATGGCCCACCCTTCAGTGTAGTGTTGGAGGGAAGGACGTTTGCACTCAGGATTGCACATTACATGTCTCCCTCCATCCATTCATTGACGATGCGAAGTTGTCCTGTGCCTTGGCCAGACAAACACCCTCAAACCATAATGATACCACTTTCATGCATGATGGTGAGGAGGGTGTTCTTGGGATCATAGACAGCAGTACTCTCTCTCAAAACACATTGAATTGTGATAATGCCAAACAGCTTGATTTTGGTTTCATCTGACTACAGCACCTCCTTATCATATCCTAAACCCGTCTGATGTCTGTTGGCAAACCTCAAGTGGGACTGCACAGGTTCCTTCTGAAGTAGAGGTACCATGTGTGCACTACAGGATTTTAAACCTCTGTGGCGCTAAGTGCTACCAGTAGTTTTATCAGTGATTTTGGTCCCAGTAGCTTTGATATCATTGCCTAGTTCATCCCGTACAGCTCTAGGGTGATTTCTTTCTGTTCTCATGATTATAAAATCCCTACAAAAGGTCAAATATTGTATAGAACCCCTGACAGGCTGATGGATAGTCATTTTGTATTCCTCACATTTTGGAAGAAATGCATCAACAGATGGGTCATTAATACCCAGTCTCTTTCTTTGGGTTTGCAGTCCATTTAATCTTTGTTCAGGTCTAAAATCGTGTCCCTAATATCATTTGACCACTCTTTGGTCTTTCCCATGCTGGTGAGGTTGGAGTGTGACTGATTCACTCATACAATGGACTGATTCTGCTGATTCAATGTGTCTTTTATGCATGTTGGTATGTACAGGTGTCTTTAATTCAAATGACAAGTTGATCGGAAGTGCCCATCTGGTCTGTGGGCCCGGAACTGTAATCAGTTGGCAGGGGATCAAATACTTATTTTGCTCGATGAAATGGAAATAAATTAATATATATTCTCTTCAGTTAATTTCTGGATTTTCTTTTTGATATTCTGTCTCTCCATATTAGAATACATATTATCATAACATTTATTGACTGATCGTGTCTTTTTTAGTGGGCAAACCAACACAATCAGCAAGGGATCAAATACATATTGGACTCACTGTATATTACCCAGGGCTGATAGTATTCAGGCTCCATGCCTGATTTCAGGCTTGACAGAGTTTGCAAAAATAAAAACATTGATAATAAGTAGCCATTAGGTTATTCTTATCTCAGAAAGTGTTACAGGTTCAGGGTTTTCTTCTACTATCAGGCTTGAATAATGGTCATACACAGGCTATTAAATGTTTGAATAATGTGTCAAAATAGGCCTACGTTACGTCACTTTGCAGTATCTTGTCGTCGGGAAAAAGTTCAGGCTCAGGATTTTTTTTCACTATCACCCCTGTATTACCTGCTCTCATTGTCAAAGACTGTAAAATTCAAAGTGAGAAGTCTGCACACAGGGTCTGACGAAGACTGTAGTAACGTAATCCAGCCATGAAGTAATAAAAGACGACAAAAAGGATTTTAAGTGTGTGGACTTCTCACTTTGAAAACTACAGTTGGCCTTTGTCCTGCACCATTTCCTGCGGTGTGCACAATCCTCTCCTTCAACCAAAGGCTGTAAGAAGCTTCTGAATAATTATCTGTAGATTTGTTATTAGCTGTGTGTGATGCTCCTAGCTGTCCTTTACCTCTCCATCGCTCGAAGCCTGCTAGACATGGGCACATGAAAGTCACAGCTGTTGTGACGGCCATCTCAGCTCCACATGCCACTTGAAAGAGAATAGCTGATCTTGCTGCAGGGTCGCAGGCCCTTTGACCAATGCTGGAGGCTCACCTTTTTTCTCTGTGGGTCTTTGGCAGTGACCGTGACGCTGTGCTGCGGTGTGTTGTGTGGTCAGGCCCTGGCCCTCTGGACGTTTTTCTGAGTGGCAGAAGCCCCCTGTGAACCAACCAGTATGACTCACCTCTGTCAATACTTTGGCCCCGGGATTTGCACCACCCGCCAGCTGCCCTGCACCTTTCCACCCTTTGGCTCCCTCCACCCCCTGCCTGCCTGCCTGCCTACCTATTGTGTGTGCTGTCGCTCTCTGCACACCAGGCAACATCAAACACCGTGGCCCCCCAGTGTAGGGATGTATTTTGGCCGATGGCTGCACGCAGCTAGGTCCCTCTGCATTCTCCCTCCCTCCCTCCCTCCCTGCCTGCCTCTGAGTCCACTCTGCGTGGATGAGTGTCAATAATATGGATTTGCTCCGGGGACTGAAAGGATTTGTGCTCACAAAGGAGGCACGCAGACAGTGTCTGCCATATCAAAAAGCATCTTCTTTTCTTTATTCCCCACTGTTGTGTCTGTGGGTGCATCAGTTTTGAGTATCCCTCCATCAATACCTTGTTAAAGTGGTATTAAGGCGGCATTAGCGGGAATTGAATCCAGCAGCGCGGGTGAAGGAGCAGAAGAGAGGACATGAATGAAGTTTGAAATATGTCCCGCTGCGCCCTGCACTAAATGATTGGGCTGAGAATTTCGTCTATATGTCTTTATGGGGATGTAATATATTTTTTGAAAGCCCATCTTACTGGAACTCTTCATCTTTTTTTTTTGGGGGGGGGGGGATTTGCTTCACTCCTGCCTTACCTCAGAGTTAGATTAGGAAGTTCACATTTTCTTATCAGTTCTTGCAGTAGCCTTACCCAGACTTGTATTCTACTACACCATCAACTTAGCTTAAATCTTTGAATACATATTTAAAAAAAAAAAAAAAACCTGCTGTAATGTTTGATACCCACAAGGGTGATCTGTCATTGATTTAAAAGTCAGATTTCAGTCTCTTTCTGGCAGACATCAACAAACTGCTGCTGCATTTTTGACAGGCTAATAGTGCCATCATGAAAATGATTATAGCGTAGCAGCGTTGTTGTAGCTATGGAGGTCATGCTCGGCGAAATGTGTCCAGCTAATGATTAAGCCTCCAAGTCTCCTTTCTTTTCCTCCAACAATGAACCTGGCAGTCCAATTGTCCCTCGGCTTGAATGCGCGGCGCATCCGTTGTCTCACTTAGTCAGTCAACACGACGAGCGGAATCCTAATTGAATTGTGAGGGTGGCATTTTAATTGCTAATGCTCCCTCATTCATTTGCATCTGCCTTGGCGAGTAAAGCTGCTACCTCTGCCTACCTGCCTTCCTGAGGGGGCTCAAGGAGCGCTGGGGAGGTATAACAGGCAGCGGGGTCAGGTCAGCGCCATCAATGTCACATATTCACCCCCCAGGCATGTCTCCTTCACCTCTTAGGGTGCCATCACTCCCTTTTTTTCCCAAAATGAATCTACTGGAGTTGAGTGTTATTAAAGCTGCATGCAGGCCAGAGGCGGTGACCATTTCAGGTTCCCCTAATGAGCATGTGGAGGGTTGCATTGCAAGACGGTGTATCCACCATTTTTGACTTGTGAATTTTATTATTGGAAATGACTGTTCTGAGGTCCCATCACCTATGCGTGAATTCTTGCCATGCAGATATTTTGGGAACATACTTTTTAAACCTATATAAAATGCATTTTGCAATGCAACGCAATGGAATGCCCAATACAGAAATATAAATTTCCCAACATTGTACAAAATGGAGATAGACCATTTTGCAATGAAACCCTTCATATGGAGGTAGCTGAGGGAAGGGAGCTGAGGTGGTGCACTGGGCTGCCTAATAAGAGGTAGGCATGCCTGCGGCCACAAGGTGGCGTCGTTTTTTCACGTGTGGTAATGTGGTGTTCTTTCTTGGTATTTTTTTTTCTGTTACAGTTCAAAGTGTGTCCCAAGAGCCAGTGTGTGTCCACTCCAGGCCACCGTACTGACCTGTTCCAGAGGGACCCTGGCAGCGTGCTCATCACTGACTTTTTCGGCAGTGTTCGAAAGGTGGAGATCACCATGGAAACCATTGATTTGACAGCTGCTGCAGAGCCCCTTTTGGAGGAGAAAGAAACAAGGTACGGTATTGACACAAAGGTTTTCATTTCATGAATTAATATTTGGTAGGAGCTTTGCTCTAAAAAAAACCCCTTCTTATTTACTCTAGAAGGAAATCGTACAGTATAATATTACAGTATCACATAATTGTCCCACAACATTGTTTTCTCTTGTTATGAAAAAGGGTACGTGAGTGTTTCCAGATGTAATTGCTTTCTAAAATTAGATGTTAGAAAATTCTAAATGGAATGCAGAATGCAGTCTGACTCTGATGGTAATGGCTTAAAAACCATGCAATTTATTGAGGTGGTCAGTGCAGTATCGCTTAGATAGTAAGTGAAGCACTGTAAAAATATCACAGTAATATATTGCTGTCTTATCTTATAATGGGTTTAATTAAATTTCCTGTTAATATTTACGAGTTATGAAACTCCAGATATGCTTTTAAGGCTTTTAAGAAGGGTAATAAGATGCTACAAACTGCTGTCTCATCATTTTATTGTTGTGCAGTTTATCACTACATTATTGGAATTTGACACGAGTATGGAGTTCCTTAATGGATGCTTGGGGAACCTACTGCACTTTAATTTCCTTCATGGAGGATTTATTAATGCTACTGAACATGTTGCATCTCCATGGTAGACATGTGTATTGACCTTTTTTTGATGCATTCGCCACACACCGGAATCTGTGGAGTATCAGTATCCACAGGATATGCTGCATAAATACATAGCAAAACATTTGTGAGGTCCCTGGGGATTGCAGCTGTGCAGTGCCTCATATGTCAGTACATGTATGATGTAAATGTACTGACTGATCAGTCTGCACGTGGTGTTCAGAGGAGACGAGATGGAATCTCTTTATTGGCAATAGAACATGCCTTTAGATGCGGAGTTTGATGTCATGGATCTTAAAACATAAAGTAAAATACTGATGATGATTCTACATTTATTCTGGGTCTGGCAATGAATCATCATCGGTAACAGTTGAGTCACATCAAAGCGCACCTGCCATTTCATGCTAAATCTGGGTACGCTCCGTAAAATGGAGAGCATTTATGTTTGAAATTGTAACTCTATAGATGGCGTGAACCAAATGACCTGTTTTAGGGAGGAAGTGTTTCTGGCTAGATTACTTCTACTGATCTCAATAGAGACTCTAAAAGAGCTGTGGGACAGGTACTGTAACTACTGTTCAAATACCCAGCATTAATTCCTTTTCTTCCCAAGAGCATGCAGAAATAGTTTTATTATAAAAAGAGAGGGTCAGACTTGGGGTGTTTACTTGGGTACAGCTATATTTCAGCCCTTGAACAAGGAAAAGTCAATAGAGGAATACAGTGCAACGTGTTTTATGGCTTCATGCAAAGTCCATGTAGTTTTGAGCTTTCATCCTAAAAGTTACTGTGGTGGATGTTTTATTGACAGCTGCCTTTGTGAAACATAACTATATTTGACAGAATGATTAAATAATGTATGCCAAATGGCTCACCCGTTCTTCTTACTGCTTTTTGAGAAATTACGCACACTTGCGAGAAGGGCAGACTGACCTACATTTGTGTTTCTTAGAGTTTGAGTTGCTAAGAAAAGGGGTTCATTTTTTTTTACTAAGTCTTATGAGAATATATTCATACAGGATACTGAGGGGAGAAACTTCTTATTCATTTGTAAACTATTTAGATAGCTTGCCATTGAATGTAAGGTTCTTTTTAAAAAGGATAAATCCTGAAATGAACTCTACACCTACTGCAATGTCCCGTAATTCCTCGCAAAAATGAATGTATTGGCCAATGAATAATTTTCACTCTGTTGCCAGTATCAAATTGTATGCTAGCATTTTCAGATGTTGTTTAACATTGTGGAAAGACATTGAAAAAACCTGCTCAAACACATCACATTAATAATACAAAAATCCTCAGTTACAACAGCGAG
Source organism: Engraulis encrasicolus (assembly GCF_034702125.1). NCBI lineage: Eukaryota > Metazoa > Chordata > Actinopteri > Clupeiformes > Engraulidae > Engraulis > Engraulis encrasicolus. The sequence continues at coordinate 18,940,515 of NC_085872.1, read as the reverse complement.
CTACAGGCAGATGATGAAGTACGGTACAATAGCCTGCTGTATGTTTAATATTTAATCATGAGTTTTGGAAATACTGCTGGAATTCATGCAGTTCATTCCATGCAAATGGCAGTCCTATGGCAATAGTAGCATTTGGCCACTAGATGGAGTAAATAGATCTTGTTTTGTCTCACTAGTTTGCTTGCTCTCTTTTAAGAAGACCCCCTTTGACATAGTCCAGTGCTCTCTCTTTTCTCTGCATGTCTCTCTTTCCCTTTCTATACATCTGTCTCTTTCTTTCTTTCTTTCCTTTTTCCATCGGTCTCTCTCCCCACACGCAGAGACGCACACAGGCCTACTTAAACAGCTCAAGAGGTCACGCTGTATTTTTCAGTTTGAGGTGCTGTGATTAAGGCAGACTATTTTAAAGGTTTGTCACTTGTCGGTTTAAGATCTAATTTGGTGCTAGTGGAGGAGCAATGTTCCGGTCGCCATAGCCCACGCAAACGCTTAGTGGAGCTGAACAAACAGTTTAACGTCAGTAATGGGAAACTGAGATTCTAAGCACACTTCCTCACGAGAAATCTATTTGCAGCTCATTTCTCTGAGGAGCAGACAAGGCATCTTCGCTAGCGCTCTCTTGTTTATTCTTTCCCCTCCCTCATAATTGATTCTTCTAGGATTCTCAAGGTCACCGCTACGTCATTAATTCCAAACTGATAAACAAACAGACTGACAAACAAACCCATAACAGTGTTGTGTCCACCACCCTTTTGAAGCCTGTTGTGCACGTTAGCAGCCTCCCGGGGGCCTACTCAGAACCGTTTCTCAAAGGCAAATGCTTTTTTTTTTTGTCCGCCACAACCACAGTGCGGTGGATCGTGTTTATTTATGCTTACAAGCAACATAAGTTTCCCATCTATAAAGCCCTTGATATGGTTGACAATTAATTAGCTTGTGTAATGCAGATTTTGCGCTTCTATAGCATGCCGCCTGCCTTGCCGCGGGGGGTATCGCCACCTCGCCTCCCAGACCAGTCATTTTGTAGTGAAATTGGTCGTGCTGGGAAGCCGCCTAGTAATACTGCCGTCTCACTGGTACATACAGTAAACTGGTGAAGAGGAGCACGGACTGGAGGAGAAGGCAGAACAGGAGAGGAGTCGTGCACTCATAGAAGGATGCCGGCCCCCTCACAGGGAAGGGAAGAGGTGCAGTGACGTGAGGGAGAGTGTGGGGCAAGAAGAGGTGGGGGGTGGGAAGAGCATCCAGCTGTCTGGACTGCTCTCGCAAGGGGTTGTCCCTGCTGACGCGGCGGCTGCCGTGCTGGCCAGGTTCGCGGTGACAGCCTCGGGGACCAGCGCCGACTCCCGTTGTCCCCTCTTCCCGTCGTCCCCTCTTCCCGTCTGTGCTGCTGGCGCCAGGCTGCTGTCGACGCGGCACAGCACAGCAGAGAGCCTGTGTACCTGCCCACCGCTGTGAGACTCTCTCGCACAAGCACTGTCACAAAGAAACGCGGAGACGCTATGAAAAAAAAAAACTGGGCAAGATGCTGTGTTTGACTCATTATGGTTTGACAGTCCATCCTCAACGGCATCTGTTCAACCATTAGCTCCTCCAGGTGTCTTGGCCGCAGTAGCGCAGCATGCCGTCTATATGCCTGCCATGGCCTGGATTCTCACACTCCAAGTATTGCAGCCAGTTACTCTGCATTCATTGTGCCCCGGGCAAGCTGTCCACACCGCTGTGTGTGTGTGTGAGTTTGTGTGTGTGTGTTCGTGTTCGAGTGTGTGTGTTTGTGTGTTCGTGTGTGTTTGTGTTCGTGTGTGTGGGCGCATTCATGGGTGTGTGGGCGCGTGTGTGCACGCGTGTGCGTGCATGCGTGGGTTTGTGCGTACGCGTGTGTGGGTGCGTGCGCTTGTGTGTGCACGCGCGTGCATGTGTTTTTGTGTGTGTGACAGAACTAGGGAAGAGAGCAAGGGACCCGTTCTGCATTAATGGCGTGCCTGCCTGCCTGCCCAGTCTGGGGGTGCAGGCGAAGTCAAGGGCAGCAGTTTATTTCTGGATATGTTCCCGTTTGAGAGGCAAGTCTGGGATGCACACGCGGGAACGGAAGCCTCAGGTCCACACTGTGTCGTGCGACTGGTGCTGAACATCTTATCAGTATTTGAGTGAGGAAATGTAGATAAAAATACACCGCATGTAAAGAGGCTAACATAGACAGACACTGTGCTGGCACAACAGAAATAGTTCACTTTGTGGGCGTGTGGTATTTGCAGATATGCATATTATAATTTGAAGTAGAATAGCAGAAGCTAAAAATAGCTGGCTGTTAATTAAAGTTTGAAAACTCCATCTGAAGCTTGTGGTATATTTTATTTACTCCGCTAGGTCAAACGCAAGATGGGCATTTGTTGTTTTCTTTGTACAAAGATTTTTGTATTCTGCAGGTGGAATAGATGAAGTCCTCCCACACACACACATGAAATATACAATACCCTCTCGTTCAACTCTCCCTCTCTACACTGCTTATGTAGATGTGTCCTTCCGCATTGTCATAACACACCCCTCTGTGTTAGTGATTTAAATACATCCCCTCCCCCTAACCCCGGGCCCTGTATCCAGGTCGGCCATGTTTTTTCTCTCCCCCCAGCTGCAATAGCAAGCCGGGGCCTCCATTAAGTAAATTGCATTTTATGTGGAGGGCATTTTAATAGACTCCAACCTCTCCACTTTATTATGTCCCAAGACTTTTATGAGATTGCATTGTGGCGCAGGTTTGCTGAGGGGTGATGATGTTGACTATGCAGCGTAGATTGCAGCCCGGACCCGTAATGAAATGTCAGTGGATGTAACCAAATGGGGAATAAATCACCCCTCTCCTCCCCTCCACCACCACCACCACCAGCAGCGCTGAGGGCGGTGGGAGAAAAGGGGAATAATCCCTGTTGCTCGCACCACAAAGAGTCCCACCCCGTCCCCGCAGTCTTATACGGCTATACTGAAGACAAACGGGAATCCCAACACTTAGCAGTAGCAACACTTAATACAAGCACAGCAACCACCTTATGGGCTTTAAGCCCTATAATTATACCGTGGAGGAGACATTGTCTCTGTGTGTGTGTGTGTGTGTGTGTGTGTGTGTCTGTGTCTGTGTCTGTGTCTGTGTCTGTGTCTGTGTCTGTGTCTGTGTCTGTGTCTGTGTGTGTGTGTGTGTGTACGCGTCTGTGTCTTCCTACACAGCTGGTCTTCGCCAGCATCCCACCCTGCTCTGCTTCTCTAAAGCCTTTCATCTCCTCTCTCCTCCACTGCTGCTGCCTTGCTCTGGTCTCCGCCCCCACCCCTCGTCTGCTTTGTATTGCGCTGTACTGTTTAGCTTCTCCACCTTTTTGCCTTTGTCTCCTGTTGCAAAGCGCTGTAATTTCTGTTCCTTCTTGTTTCCGTGCTCTTTCGGAAAGCCTTTGTGTGACTAAAGGAATAATGAAATGCAAATCTATTGTACACAGTACGCAGTCGAAGACATATTTTTCTTGTTTGTTTTAAATGTATGCAATAGCATCCTGGGGATGCAATACAATGGCTTTAGTTGTGGCAAAGCTACAGTATGTACTTCTATAGCTCAATCTTGTTTTATTATGTTCCTTTACAATTCAGGTGTGCTCTAGGATGCATATTGTCAGAATCAGATGCTTCATGCTGCAAACTAGGAATTTTTCGGCTAATTTGAGAGAAATTGATTTCACATTGTGAACAAATGAATGTTCTATTTTATAAAATAATTTGTAGATTGTGTGTGTTTTCACATCTTAAATATCTGTTTGCGGGTTAGAATCAGGCATTGTTATTGTTTTGAAGGAGCAAGTGACAAGGAGGGTGTACTGCTATATTACCTGTCGTATCTACACTTTAGGCCCACTGGTCGTCAGTCCTTTTCGGAGACTAGAAATAACAGACTCTTTGTAGGCATCCCCAATAGCAGACGGCGGCCCACGCTGTGAGAGCACAGAGCACTCGAGGCTCTGAAAGGCTGCTGATGGAGGAGGATGTGCTGTGCGGTGGTGGCCTAGCGCTAGCAGTCTGCCCTGCCCCGTTCGTTAAGGCTGTTTTGGTAATAGGTGCTCAGCAATACTGATGTCTGCCTGAACACTCGTATTGATCAGCCCAGGGCTTCAAAGCGCCAGAGCCCATCAGGGAGCGCGGTCGGAAAACGGTGTTCAATATTTAATTTTCAACTAACGCTGTGGCCGAGAGATGCTACCTCGTCCGCTCAGCTGCATTTAGCATCAGGCGGCGTGCTGCGCTTTGAACAGGATGCGCTCCCTATGATGTTGAGAGAAAGCCACACAAAGTTCACCTTGGCCCTCACTCACTCACTCGCAGTGTCTGGACAAAGCATTCCAAGTAGTGAAGGCAAGGAGGCGGTGGTGGTGGTGGTGGTGGTGGTTAGTCAATTTGGAAAGGCCATCGAGGGTGCGCGAGAGGGGGGGAAAACAAGAAGGGAAAGGCAGAGAAAAGCTAGAAATGAGTGCCATGGCCTGAGCCCTTGAGTGGGCTGGAGTGGAGTGTAGTAGAGTGGGCAGGTGGAGGTTAGGGAGCCCTGATAAGGTGCAGTGGTCCACAGCAGGGCCGGGCGGCTGCTGGGCTGACAGCCCATTCTGTCAGCCAGCTTAATGGAGAGCCCTATACCTCCGTACACAGGCCATGAGTTCACTCGCTCGCTCTCTCACTGACTCACTGACTCACTCGCTCTCTCACCCACTCACCCACTCACCCACTCACCCACTCACTCACTCACTCACTCACTCACTCACTCACTCACTCACTCACTCACTCACTCACAAGTGTGCGAGGTACGATGTGTAAAATCGAATGAGTACCGTATGTATTCTTTCACTTGCTGGTTCATTCACTCTCTGCTCATTCACTGTCTGCTCATTAAAGCACTCGTTTACTCATTCATTCGCTGTTGCCTTCAGTCCTTTAGGATTATCTGCTTGTGGACCCTCGTGCGGGCCTGTTATTGTTGTGAGCCATGGCTTTGTTCCACTGACTGTATCCTCCTTCCGCTCTGCCAGTCTGTCATGGGAAGGATGGTGTGTGTGTCTGTCTCTCTGTGTGTGTGTGTGTGTGTGTGTGTGTGTGCGTGTGTGTGTGTGTGTGTGTGTGTGTGTGTGTGTGTGTGTGTGTGTGTGTGTGTGTGTGTGTGTGTGTGTGTGTGTGTGTGTGTGTGTGTGTGTGTGTGTGTGTGGCAGAAGGTGTCCTGCCTTCTTCACCAGACACCTCTGAAATTACCTGTCAGTCACCTGCTATCGAGCATGGCGAGAATGTATAAATGATGCTTTTTCCTTTCCTTTTTTCTTTTCTTAATTAAATCGTTTTTTTTTTCTTCTTCTTCATTGCATGTGGTGGTGCAGTCTACAATTCCCTAAAGAAAAGGGGGGTAAAGCAAAAAACGGGGGAGGGTGGTGGGGGGTATCGTAGAAGGAGTGAGTGCAGTCATCGCATTGTAGACAGTCGGAAGCTAATCTGGCCTGGTGGGGATGGGAAGGGGTCGTGCCCATGATGGAGAGTATGACTCACTCCCCTGGTGTCTTTTGTGTCTGTCTGTTTCACTCTGTCTCTGTCCCCATTCTCTCTGTTTTTGTCCTTTCTCTCTCTCTCTCTCTCTCTCTCTCTCTCTCTCTCTCTCTCTCTCTCTCTCTCTCTCTCTCTCTGTCTATCCCTAGCTCTCTCTCCCTCTCTCTCTCTCTCTCTCTCTCTCTCTCTGTCTCTCTCTCTGTCTCTCTCTTTTTCTCTCTATCTCTCTTTCTCTCTCTCTCTCTCTCTCTCTCTTGCTCTCTTGCGCTCTCTCTCTCTCTCTCTCCCTCCTTCTCCATCTTTCTCCTTTCCGTGTACATTTCCTTGTTATTATCCATCACTCTGTCCATTCCTTTCTATCTCACTCCCTTAGGTTTTCTTTACTTTCACATTTTGTGCTCACAATATTGTTTGCTGCTTCCTCTCTACTTCACTTCCTCTTTCTCTCCTCCTCCTTTGCCCTTTTGTGCTTCCATCTCTCTGGTCATCAATATTAGGGATTATTTTGTGTTTCTCTCCATCCAGGTGGAACCCTCCTGCAGAGTACTGGTTGTCTGTCAGTCAGTCTCTCTCTCTGCATTTGTCTGTCTCTGCTCAGTAAGCCTGAAGAGAGCCTTAGCGTCGCCTCCTGAATACAATGCGTTGTCCACTTGTGTATTTGTCCACAATGTTTTTCGCTGCTGTTTTTTTTTTTTTGCTGTTGTGATGGTGTACCATGTCGTCAGTAATGTTGCAGCTGAACAGGGCTGTGTCGTGCATGAATAATCAATACAATTTACTTGAGTGTGTTTGGAGCAGAACAGCTCCTAAACCTGTAGCTCTGATTTCTTTTGTTTGTATTGATTTTTACCTTTCTGCGTGTGCGTGTGTGTGTGTGCGCGTGTGTGCGTGTGTGCGTGTGTGCGTGTGTGCGTGTGTGTGTGTGTGTGTGTGTGTGTGTGTGTGTGTGTGTGTGTGTGTGTGTACGTGAGATATGGGGCATGTGTTTGTGTTTTGTGTAGGTTTGCGTGCATTTCTTTGTTTTCATGTGTTGTTGACACAAGCCAGTGAAGACTCATTTGAGTGTAGAAAGCGCTGGCTGGCTGTCGTGCTCATTAAATTGTGTTTGGGTACGAGCCGAGGCTTGTGTTGGCCCTAAGAGCCCCCAGATGCAGGCGTAACTGATTGACTGTCTTGTCTTGTTTTGGCTGTTCTCTCTCTCCAGGGTCTTTGCTGAGGACTCTCCCACTCAGATGCTGTCCTATGTGGACCAGCTGCCTGTGGCCGAGATCATACACCAGGTGAGATGTTTTTTCTTTTTCTTTGTCTTCTTTTTTTCTAAGTATTTTTTGGGTTTTTTTGCCTTTATTATTATAGGACAGTGTGAGAGTAGGCAGTAAATGGTTGGGAGAGAGAGATGGGGCAGGGCCGGGAAATGACCCCGGCTGGATTCGAACCGAGGTCCCCATGGGCAATGTAAGCCCAAATATGGAGGGCTTAGCGTGCTGCGCCACAGCGCCCCCCTCTCTTTGTCTTCATAAAAGCACCTGTCGTGCTGTCCTGCATGATACAACACGGGCATTAGTTGTGTATACTATAGATGTATATATTTTAGTTGTGCTTATTTTGCATGAATTTAAAACTGGACAGACAACGTCTACAAGGCCCAATCAAAAAATCCTGAGGTTGCGTCTACTGAAAAAAGAAAAAGGCTGACATGCCTTACAAACTAATGAAATACATGCAGGTGTACTCTACAGAGCCAGAAATAGTCTGAGCAGGTGCCAGAGACGACGAAGAAAAAGCCAACCGTGAGATGCAAACCCTCTGGTTACTCACTGTAGACTAGCAATACCAGACCCATAGCTGTATGTAGGTGAACCCTGCTTTATACTTTAAAAGATGTAATGTTATGACACCATACCAAACACACAGTGCATACCTTCCTCCCTCCCTCCCACCTGCCAGCCGCCCCTTCACAGCCTCATAAATAACCAAAAGGGACCATGCCCCTCTCAACATGCAATGGCAACACAGGTCTGAAGGATATTTGTACGTCAATGTCTGGAGTTGTTGCAAGGAGGAGTCTTGAGCTCCAGGCTCCAGGCAGCAGCAGAAGCAGCACAATTTCCAGACCTGCATTTCATAGGAGCTGGGCTGGACTGGCCATCTGGCATACCGGGTATTTACGGGTGGGCTCTGCACCCTCGTGGGCCCCTATTTTCAGAAATGAGAACAAACAAAAAAAACAAAACAAATATATACATATATATATATATATTTTTTAATTATTTTTTAAAGAGGGGCCCACGAAGGTGCAAGGCCCACCGGTAAGTCAATTCTGCTCCGCTAATGATGAGGGGCCTCTTTAAACCAAGTGCCCGGGCCCTATTTCTCCCCCAGTCCAGCCCTGCATTTCATTAGGAGCCACAGGTGCACCAGCGTGAGCAGACTCTGGGAGAGGAAATGGTGGGGGGCGGAGGTGGTCGAGGGAGGCGAGTTTATGAGATTTCAGTGGAGGCAGGTGTGTGTGTGCGGAAAGTTCTTTGCCCATCTCTTCCAAGGTCACGGAGATAAACCAGACTCTGCACCCTGCGGAGTAAAGTGGGCAGGCCAAATAATAAAGGCGAAGAAGAGATGAAAGGGCCGCAGAGATGTAAGATTTGGGAGTGCTGGAGTGATGAGAGGAAGGAAATGTGGAGAGGAAGATGTACAGGAGGTGGCAGACATAAACCGGAACGGAGCTGAGTGGAGGAAGAGGCTCAATGACCATGAGGCTGAAAGAGGATGCGAGCAGCAGATGGGGTTGGTGGGGGTATTACCATACCTGGGTCCTCATCAGTGGTTTCATATATTTCCATTCGAATGTACCGTACGGGGACATTGTTTCTCTCCAGCAGGGCAGGCTGATGTGAATCAAACGGCGCCTCTCACAATGCTTCCTCTTATCTTTTCCATTTCTCTCGCCCTCTTTTTCTCATTTCCGATTCCTGATTGTTGTCATTTTCTCATTTGCGCGAGCAGCAGGACACTGCCGGTTGTGACACGCTTCAATTAAAAGCATTAGCTTATGAAATGACTGGCTGGTGTGTGTTATCAGCGTACCCCTAGATTAATACTTAGCTTACGTGCGCACTTGAAGATGCATCTGTGCAGCTTGCAGTGTTTAGTTTACTTCCCCGGGCCGTGCTGCCATTACATAGCCGTGAGTGACTGCATCCAGCAGGGAAGGAGGGAGGGAGGGAGAGGGAGAGGGAGAGATAGAGAGAGAGAGAGAGAGCCTGTGGTGTATAGCAGGGCTGTAATGGGGGGGGTGCAGGTGGTATTGAAGGGGATGAAGTAGGTGGTAGGTAGTGGGGTCTTGAAGGTGTGTGTGTGTGTGTGTGTGTGGTGGGAGGGTGTTGAATGTGGTGGGGTGGGAGGTAGTAGTAGTAGTAGTAGTGGTGGTGAGAGGTCTGAACAGTGGTGATTGGATCCTGTGCAACATCCTCCTGGCTCAGGCTCCATTAACGGCTCCTTGGTGGGCTCCATCCCATCTCGAGCACCACCACCCGTCCCCCCTCCCCCCTCCCCCCAGCGGCTCCACATTGCTAGGCAGGAGATCACCTGTGGGAGATTGGGATGACTTCCTACCCTCGTCTTCCCTGCTTACCCCCTCACTTAACTAAAGCCTCCATCATCAGACACTCTCGCTCTCTCACTCACACACACACACACACACACACACACACACACACACACACACACACACACACACACACACACACACACACACACACACACACACACACACACACACAGACCCAGGCTGCGTTCTTCCACTCCTGCTGCTGCCTTTGCCGAAATGCTGTATAGTAGCCATTGTCATTTGCAGCCCTTTCCCAACTGTGGACTTTTCTCATCTGTATTGATATTTTAGGTATCAAAGTTACTAGAATATCCAAGTAAAGGAAGGATGAATCACCGCACACTGGCATGCTTTGCTGGTAGTTTATTTGTTTATTCAGGTGATAAAGCAACAGCGAAACGCGTTGTTCACTAAATAAACTACCAGCAAAGAATACCAGTGTGCTGTGATTTATCCTTCCTTCACTTAGATTACTTTTACTGCACATCACCAGCACCTGGACAGTGGTTGTGCACAGGGACGCTACTTTTAGTGAGATACCCTGTTTCGTCTGCTTGTGATAAAGATGCATGATGGATATCCAAAAAAATATTAGATTTTCCTACAATCCAAGGTTGCTTCATCTCAGTGGACTAAAGCTGGAGTACAATGTGCTATCCAATCCTGAGGTATTTACAGTACTGTGACCGTACAGTTCATATAAACATTGTAGGATGATGTGTATCTTTCACAACAACTTTCTTTCATTGTAAAAGGTTGCGTTATCATTGGTCGTTTTTCTGGTTGCTAAGATACAAGAAGCCTTGACATGGAGCCAAAAAAAAGATGGATCTGATTTTATTTTCATAGAAAGTGGTTGGCAAGAACTCTAGTCAAGTTTTTATTTCATAGAATGATGGCGCTTAAAAGCACACTAGCCATTGAATGAACAAATGTCATCCTGCAGATGCAATTTTGGCTCGCTGTATAAGATATGGATTTTCTTAGAGTATAGGGTAGTGTTGGTCTCCAGATTTTGACTTTTAAGTTTTTATCTGTAAATGTTATACGTTTGAACATTTGCCATTATTTTTTCTGTCAATAAAAACAAATCTTAAGCTCAAAAATGTACTGCAGCATCTAGTACAGTGGTTCTCAACCTTTTTTGAACAAATGCCCCCTTGGCCTTATAATAAGCCTCCCAACGCCCCCTTGACATCACCATAAGGTTGACGACGCCCCCATAGTATAAAAAAGAAAATACACCAATGCCCCCTAATGGCAACCAAGCTCCGCCCACTCTCAACTGAATCCTTCTCAACGCCCCCCTAGGGATCCCCAACACCCCCTGGGGGCTGTTCCGCCCCCATTGAGAAACACTAATCTAGTGTGTCTGACTGTTGCTGTCACTACCACATAGGACTCCTGCCAACGTTAGCCGTTCTGCTCCGTCGCCTCATATGCATGTGGACTGCAGCAGCCGCCCCTTTTCTCAGCAGCTCCTTCTGCGGCTCGACCTCTCCTGTCACTGCAGAGCATTAGCGCGCCACAAGGTCGCCGGTCCAATTAATGTTCTGATTGGACCGATATTGTGTGCCTTTAATGTACTACAATTTACTTTGGATAAAAGCCTTTACTGCATGGCTGAATGTAAATGTGACTGAAGTCGTGGTAAGTACTTGCTCCAGGCCTGTGTCTAATCCGGCATTATGCATCTAATGGAGCAGTGGGGGCCCTGTAATGCAGACTGCTGATGTGCCAGCTAATGTACGAGGCTGGGCTGACTTCGCCTTTTCACGTCACTGTCAAGTGCAAGAGCTACTTTGCCCAGCACAGTAGATTGTACTGTACAGTGTGCCGTCATTGCTGTATGTGGTGGCAATGGGGGACCGCAACGTTTCAAACAGATGACACTGACGGCAGCAGCAGCAGCGGCACACAGGCTCTGTGGAAGCAGATGAGAGCATTCCTCTACCAGAGCAGAGCGTGGCTAAAACACTGGATCAGATCGAAACAAGAACGAGGTCACTCTCCTCTTACAATAGTGAGTGCAAGCAGATACCGGTAAGCGTTACAGACAGGCGAGAGGTTTTGCTTTTATACCTCCTGACTGAGTCATGACTCGTGACTCAGCTCTGCCTCTTGATGAGGCTTTTACCTACTAGACTGGTGTCCCTCTACCAGAACCCACCCGCAGTCAGCTGCCCACCCCCCTCTTTTGATGTCGAGTTGTTGCACTGAGGATGTGAGAAATGGGCCGCCAGAGTCTTGCTCCTTCCCGGTGTTCTGTCGAGATGTGTTGCCTCGTCGAGATGAGCGACCGGTCGCCCTATTCGATAGTGGTGTTCTATCGATTTGCGATGCCTCATCTAAATGAGCGACCTTGATTTTCCGCGGAAGGCGTTTCAATCGGTCCAAGTAGGACTGTTTTAATAACCATTACTTTGTTTATTTCACTGACAGGGGTGTGCAATCGTTCGTGCGGAGTTTAATAAGAACGTGCGGCTGCTGACCACTAAAAAACCGTGAGCCTCTCGTTTGAGCAAGTTAAGAAACGTGCCATATGAAAGAGACTGAGATGAGTTTGCGCAAATACTGGAGAAAGTGTTTGGGATCAGGGCCTGGTAAGGGTTGTTTAATGCAGCCATTTGCTGTTAGTTTGGTTTCAATGCGACGTGGGCTCGCAAGGCAACGCCATATGAAATGATGTGCTATGGGGATAAACAAGCGCGATTAGAGATTCCCAGATAGCAGATGCAGATAGCAGATAGAGGCTTTGTTTTGGCAGATGTCTGTCAATTTATGGGCAACACCTCTTTTAATGACCGGGATCATTTTCTAAACATCCCCACCAGTGGATTTCTTATTATCATGTTCAGGCATTTTACAATGCAGTCGATTCAAATTCTTGAGTGAAAAGGGTGGAGGGAACATTTTGACAGCTCAATCAGAGATGGCGATTTTTTCCATTTTGCAATGAGAACGCCTCTCTACATAAATAGTAGGCTAGGCCTATTTTCTGATCGATGTTACAATGTTCGAGGCTGCGTGTGTGAGCGATTACGGTTAGGCAACAAAGTAGCAAATGTTCGAGGCCACGCTATTTCGCAGATTTTCCAAACTGAGAATATGTAGTACCTATGCCTGATAATTACGGGTAGGCTACAAAAAGCGTTGCTGGGTTGGAGTTTAGTTTAGTTTATTTAGTTTAGTTCAACAGGGACCATGCACAATACACATTGATTACAGAAGTAAAAAGATGGCTTGTGCCAGATTATAGCTATATAGCTAATTTCCATCTGCAGTCCCTGGACAGGTAAAACAAATATTAAAATACAATAACATAGACAAGATAAACAAGTAAGCACATCCATAGGCCATTGGTCAAACACACACACACACACACACACACACACACACACACACACACACACACACACGCACGCACGCACACACACACACACACACACACACACACACACACACACACACACACACACACTAACCAAGTTAAGTCTGAATCACTACACAGGTGTATGATCTGCTGGATGATCCACGCTATTTCATACAGATTGAGTCACTAAAGTTGACTGTCTCAGGGGATCCTATCGTAAACTGCGGTCTCACAATTCGATGGGCAATCACCCGCGAAAACCGCCGCGAGGGTGTGCGCATGCGTGCGCCTGCTCAGTAGCGAAAAGAATCACATCTCGATGGGTCGCTCATATCGACAGGACACCGGCTGGATGGAGCCTGTTTCCCAGCTGTCCCTCGTTGTGGTGCTTAATTGCTCATGCCTGGCAACGTCGCGAGTGATGAGCTAAAGCATCGGTCAGAAGCAAGATCCTCTTCCTCTCCAACTGTCGCCTTTGTTGTCTCTCGCTGCATTGAAGATAGCAGCACATAGGAGGATTTTTTTTCTCCTCCACCACGCCAGAAGTTGAATTCATTAAGCCGCGGAACATGATGGAGGAGAACATTTCTGCTATTTGACATTCCGGAGCAAAAAGCGTGAGACAAAGTTTTTATCAAAGACTTTGTGCCAAAGTATAGCTTGAATAATCATGCGGGCGCCTCCGAGCAGCCAAGGCTAACCCAGCCAGCCAGATGAAATTACTGACCCATTGCATCAGCAGCGTGGCCATAATGAAATGTTCCTGCGCGTAATGGGGTCTGTCCCCTCTGACCCGAGAGGCGCTAGTCACACTTTTGTTGCTGCGAGCTCTCTTGTGTTGCATCAGTAGCCAGCCACTTACAAGCCCGACTGAGCCTTTTCAGTTTCTTTAACTGGACTTTTCCTCCCTGACCGACAGTCAGGGCCTCGCTGTTATTGTGACCTGTTGAAGGGACCTCTGATTTAATTTTGAAATGAAAGGTATCATTTGTCCGCACCAGGTATCGGTGCGGCAGCAGCAGATTGCTCTACGTAATGGGAAATAAAGTTACTGAGAAGTTAAAAAAGTAGTTGCAGAAAGGGTACCGAGTTCACTAGTATAGTCAGAGTGTGAGAATTGCTGAGACGACACTTAGGCTAACTGGAAACTCTAACAAGAACCCTTATCTGTGCAAAGGCCACAGCACAAAATGGAACATGCTTTTTTAAAAATACACCACCAGCTTTATTTAAGCACAGACCCTAGAATAGAACCCTAGAGATGATTGGATGCACATATGTGTGCACGAGAACACCCCAATCTCCCAGCTTGGTTTTTAATCTAAACGAATGTGAAAGCATCTGGGCCATTTAGATATAGCACTACTGCTCCTGCTCACCGTGATGCACTCTCCAGTTCCCCTTACCGTGCAGCTGTGATGCATCTCTCTTGTACAGCACCACAGTGCATCCCTCAGTAGAGTTGTGCACTACAGGCTTGTTAGGATGTCACAGATTGTCTTCTAAACTATTTTCTTTTACACATATTTGTTGAGGTAAGATGTACACTGAAAGTAGGGGTGGGCAATAGGGCAAAAATGTCATATCACGATTTTAACATAAAACCTCGTTTCCGATTTTTTTTAATCAAGATCCCCCGTCGAAAAAATTAAAGCAACAAAAAAACAGTCACTTTATACACTTGCAATTTGTAATTATTGTAATTGTAGTACAATAATGTAAGGAATAAAAGTGAAGACAACACTAAGTACTGTACTAATCACTCTGATACTGATGGTAAACATCCTCACTGCAAGACGATCTGTACGATTTCTCCACTTTGGCAGATTCGAGACGGTCTTGTACTCGATTTCACGACTCACGATTTAACATCGTCATATCGCCCACCCCCTTATCTCCTTGGATCTAGTGTGAGTTTTGCAGGGCAATTGTCATATGAATCCACATTCAATCAAACTCATTCCACCTTTCCCACTGAACATCTTCAGCCTTCACGTGCGAGGGGGGACTTGGTGGAAGAATGTTCCAGAGCTTGTTGGCAAATAGGGGACAGGTGTAGGACGTGCGGTGGCCGTGACCAGGCAGCTGGTCGTGTTCCTAGTGTCTGATGTGCTGTCCCT